>NC_051158.1:40037706-40337706 GCF_013339745.2 Dermacentor silvarum | reverse complement strand
ATTACCCTTGAGTGTATAATATTGGCCAAGAAATCCTGTCTAGCAGCTATTTCATATATTTCCTACATTTGTTACTTATTATATATTTATTAATAATGTATCTATTATTTAATATAAGCAGGAAAAACAAGGGGAATGCGGGATATGGCGATTCAAGACGATGAGTAACACAAGAACAAGGTGAGAGCAGGAGCCAACGTTTCGACAAGTCCACTTGTCGAAACGTTGGCTCCTGCTCTCACCTTGTTCCTGTGTTAATATACGCAGGCATTTTAGTAGATTACTGAATGTCCTCGTAGGAACACCAGGCAAGCAAGGTAGTACACTAACAGCTCATGAAAAATTGAAATCTAATGCTTGTCCATGCACCGGCGTCTTCAACAAGCGACTCCGTAACATGACCGTTGGGGTAGCGGAAGCACAGTAACGGCGCTTGTTAGGATGTGAATGCAGTAGCCGAATTATACCTTGTCAGACGAGATACGGGGACGGCCCCAGTTTGCCCCCTAATTGGAAGGCGACTTGGTAGCATTGACGGGGGCAATGTTATAAATAACATCAATAAGCCTTCGTAAGACCTTGCAGGGGTAGATGGAGCATGAAAACAGTTTCTCGGACAGGACAACGCGGTGACTGAGGCCTTAGAAGAACCAAACTTCGAGCAAAGAATTGAACGTTCTGGTGGTGACTGTCGTTTTGGGTGTTTTTATTGTCGCATTGCGTTTTTTGCAGTCTTTGCTGCTTTCTAGCAGTGTTTTGGTCCGGATTAAAATGCTGCGAAAAAATAAGTACCGTAAATACGCATGGTATTGGAAATGTATAACCTCTCGGCCTTGCTAATTGAAATCTTGTGTATTGCAGTGATTGCATTCAAAATTACGGGGTATATCAATCAATCAATCAGTCAGTCAGTCCGTCAGTGAATCGAAGTTTGATTTACCAGAACAGCTTGTTGCTTATCTTCATAACAGAGCACCTAATGATGGTTAAGCGCATTTCCCATTGCTACCACCCCATTCCTCACATTTGTAATTACTAGTGACTGAAACATGTCAGTTCCTAGTTTTTATAATTGAATCACAGTATAAAAACATTTTTCTTGATATCCATAATGTTCATATTTGTAAATAGTCGAGAACACGAAACTAAACATAATTACTAGTGCATGATTATGAGAATTTCGACCCTGCCTCCCACAGAGTAAGCAATTCGAACTTTATAATGACACTGATTCATAGAAGTGATAACCAGGGAACGAGGACTACCACTGTCCTACAAAACGTATTTATTCGTGAACACTAGCGACTCAATGCTCTCATCTCCTGGTTATCATATTTGAATCGCTATTTTTATGACTTTTCATTTTATATCTATGGCACAGTGCTGTTAAAAGTATGAGCACATCGAACTAAATGTATCATAAGTGATCGCCAATGACTCGGCATCATCAATAAAGAAATGGGAACCAAAACACTCATTTAATGACTGCATGATGGATACCAATGACTGCGTAAACGAATGAAAGCTATCACTGTGATAATAAACAAAGTGATTTGGTAGCGCCAGTGAATTAATACTTCTACCTCCTAGATATAATTCAATCACTGTATGCTGTTTTTAATTTGATATGCAGGACGCTATACTTTACAAAACACGAGAACATCCAACTGAGCGTATCACTAGGGATCACTCATAAATGGGCGCTATCAATTAGCAATGGTAACAAAAAATACTCGAGTAATATACTTTTTAATTGATACCAATGATGACGTGCACGAATGAAGGCCAGCCTTTTTCTTACCAACAAAAGAAAAAACAAAAAAAAAACAAAGAACACGAAAAAAAAGTGATCTAGCTTTGATCACTAGTGAGACAACATTGCCATTTCCTAGTTATTATAAATAAATCATCGTTTGTATGACTTTTCGTTTGATATCCATCAAGCTGACCTACATGAAAGCGTGAGAGATAAAATCGCACCGAGCGTGTTACTATAGTCGTCGCTAATGACCGATAGTAACCAGTCAGCAGCGGTAACCAAAGAAATATTCATTTAATGACTTTTTGATTGATGTCACTGGCGACTTGCACGAATGAAAGCTACAGCTTTACCAGTACAAAAATGATTCATTAACAATCTTGACTTAATCATTTCAGTTCCCATTAAACATAGTTGACTCACTCGTTTTATGACATTTCCTTTGATATCCATAACCATATGGTGTGTAAAACAGGGAGAACTTAGCATAGTATTTTTGTAACTATAGTGGACCATTAGTGATTATAGTCCTATTAGCTGTAAGGTGTAGTTGCGTAGATAATTGCTCAATAATTCCCAGTGAGATTACTGCCTGCTTTTCATGACGACTTGTTCGATTGGAGGCTATCGATAGGCTAGTGGGAAAATTTACTTCTATTATTTAGTGACCAAAGCCTACCAATGCCTAGTAATGATTATATCACTCTAAGATGTTTCGGTTGTGAGTCACGACGACATTGGACATCCATCATTCCTTCTCTTAACAATCTCATGCTAACATTTTCTCGCATTTGTATACTCGAATTGACATCTCCTGTCTGTGCCCCACTGTCGAAAAAAAAAAAAAAACCCTAAACGTTGTTAGTCACACGAGAGGAAAGCTCCTGGTCTTCGATCTTGCTCTTTTATTTTGAACGTAGGTTTTGAACTCCTACCATTTTCAGAACATTTTGCTTGCATCGGCATTCAAAGGTTCTTGAAGGACGTTCTGCTTGGAGTTAACTCACTGGCACTCGCAAGAAACCGGCTTGCGTTTGGATTAATTTGAGCGGGAAAACCTGCAGTTTCCATAAGCGAAACCAAGTGCCAGTGCAAGGTCCCTCTCAGTAGGGGATCTGTATGTGATTCGCAAAGTTGAGCAATGGTCTGCCATTCCGTTTCAAGAGTTGTCGTTAAAGCACTCCTACTACTAGTAAGAACAACAACACCTAGATGTAGCTATTTGTAGTGGTTAAGAGGAAAGGAAAAAAGACACTACTAGCGCGCCCAGGACACTTCGCTGGCGAGGCGGAAAAAGATGCTACATAAATTCTGAGAATCGTCTACTAATGCGCAAGCACTCTTTGACTAGACTCCTGCATCGCTTTTCGTTACTTACCCAGCTGGCATGTGCATCGCTAGCAATCATCTACTCTTACAATATTATAACGATTGCACGTGTTAACTTGACCAATTATGCTTTTATTTTACAGATATATCGTATCAACTGAGCCGAAACGCCGTCGCAACCTGTTCTTTTTTTTTGCCACACCACGTCTTATTTGCTCTTTTTTATTTTATTTTTTATTTGTTACGACCTTGATGAGACGACGGCGACAGTGTTTCTTTTGTTTGTTCTTTTGTTTTGTAACGTTACCAATCATCTACTATTGCACTATTAAAACGATTACACGTGCTAACTTCCTTATCTTCCTTTTTTGTTGCGACCTTGACGCGGCGTCGGCGACGTAACCAGTTTTTTTAAAGCGAAGTTTTCTTTGCCTTTTCCTTCGGCTTTCCAACTGCTGCTGCTGCTGCTGCTGCTGTTGGGCGTCCGTGTCGGGGGGTGGTTCAGAGCGTGCGTATATATGACAGGAGCGCGGCGCAGGAAGGCAAGGCGGCGCGAGAAACTCCTTGAGACCTTTGCACCGCGTCGAATGCGCACAATGCCCTCTGAAGCTCCGTGGGCGTCGCCACATTGGCCTCTTGACAGCTGAACTATTCGTGAACCCCCGAAAAATCATTGAAGAAATTGCAGCGCTTACCTTTCTACCAGCGTGCAAGTCCAGAGGGAAGCTACATAGAATAGTAGAGAGGAGTGAGGAGAGGCGGCACAGAATGGGTAGAACCGATGCAGTCGCGAAACGAGTGAATGACAGCCTTGCCACAATTCGCTCACTGTTCCCATACCAGGAAAGGGGGGGGGGGGGTGCAGGGATAGGGAATATGTGACGTCAGAAGGCAAGGAAACGCTACTACTATAGGCACGACAGCGGTTGCGGGCAGGCGGTATAACTTCAAGGTACGTTACGGTAAGTTTATGCTATTTCTGAAAAAGTAAACACCATGCAAATTTGTCAAGCGGACAACTGTCAAGTGGACACTACGGAAGTGGCCACACTTCAAATCAACACTTCTGTTCCCGCCGCGGTAGCTTTGCGGCAATGGCACTGCTTGAGGTCGCGGGTTCGATCCCGAACAACGCCAGTCGCATTTCGACGGGGGCAAAATAAATAAATAAAAAAGGAATAAAAAAACTGTTAGTCCTTTCGCTGGGGTGGAATGGAGGACCAGCGAAGCTGTACTATGGTGGGAATTATGTATCTCCAATCATGACTATTAAGATGTGATGGCGTAATTGGTTATTTGAACTATTAAAGAATGAGAAATATATATGATCCGATGGTTTTATTTATTTAGTGACCACAGGGACCACGGTCGGTACGGTACACCGCCAGAGGGTGTACGGCAAAGGTTGGCACGTTCTTCATACACACGTCACCAACTCAGCGCGCGTTCGGTGCGAACGCGCGCAAAACGCCGCCGCCGTCGACAACAGTTCGGCGCGTTGTTTGTGTGACCGCACACAATCACTGTAAAAACGCTGGTGTGAGCAAGCGCGCCAGCAGCAGCGAGCGAAGGTTCATGCGGTCTATCGCTTCAACGGAAATTGAGCGGCGAAAGCACAGCGCATACAAAGGTATGAGACGTGTTGCAGATCGCTTTGAAGATGGAGTGCGCGCGAGCGCACGGCGCCGCGCAAAGTACGTTGCTCGCAGAGCAGAAGCCGCAACCGCTCCCTCCCGCGCTGCCTTCCCGCTGTCCTCCTTTCGCGTGGGAGATTGAGTCGCCAGTTCCCCTTGCGCCCCGTCGCAAGATACGCATTCGGTGCCGCGGCTAAACGTCGCCTCCCCTCCCACCTTCCTGTCACCCCACGGCCTTTCGCGCGACGGAAGAAGTGGTGGCGTTTGCTCTCCGCCGTGCGTTCACTCCCGATGAAAGGGCGCGTATCTCGCGCGCTTTCACTCGCACATACAGCATAAGGCCATTGAGAGTTCTTTTCTACATCCCCACGCAACCATCGAAGACTGAGCCCTTAACAGCTTCGCTGTACAACGCTCATGCACGTAGATTTAGGGACATGTTAAAGAATACCCCGGTGTCATACTTAATGCGGTGTCCGCCGCTACGGCGTGCCTCATAATCCGATGGTTGTTTTGGCACGTACAACCCCATAATTCAATTAAACCTTAATACTTCTGACACGTTAAGAGACAGGACGAGAGTGGTGGGGATCACAGAGCCAATGGGGATAGCCGATATTCTAGTAGACATTAAGAGGAAGAAATGGAGCTGAGCAGGCCATGTAATGCGTAGGATGGATAACCGGTGGACCATTAGAGTTACAGAATGGATACTAAGAGAAGGGAAGCGCAGTCGGGGACGGCAGGAAACCAGGGGGGGGGGGGGGGAGATGAAGTTAGGAAATTTGCAGGGGCAAGTTGGAATCAGCTAGCGCAAGACAGGGGTAGTTGGAGATCGCAGGGAGAGGCCTTCGTCCTGCAGTGGACATAAATATAGGCTGATGTTGATGATGACTGCTGACACGAGGCGATGTGCCATGTGAGGCAATGCTGAACTCTCTCAGAGGTTATGAAGTATGGCGCACAACAACGGCTCAAGCAAACACCGCCCTCTGTGTTTCCTGTGCACTACGCAGACAAACAACAGTGGTGCACGCACGGTTGCGCTTAACATCAACTCACCACTCGCATGTTGGACTTTACGATGGAGAAATTAAACATAGCCGCTAATTATCGTAAATCAAAGCGAACAGCACTCCAGAATAATTAGGTGTTCCAAATTATTCCGGAGTCTCCCACTACGGCGTGCCTCATAATCAGACGGTGGTTCTGGCACGTAAAACCCCATAATTTCATTTAAGTTTAACAGAAAACTCCGCTTACATCGAATCCCACAGTGCACGGGATCCGGAAATTTTTTTGTAGGTGGCTCACACAAATATCTGTCTGCCACGCGGCGATCTATGGTTCGAATCCCGATCAGAAGCATTTCTTAAATATGTGAGCATTTCTATGCCTACCCAACGAGGAAACCTGTACGTCCGTCCGTTCCTCCGTCCGTCCGTCACGTAAGGCCATCGCTTTCAAGATAGTGCCCGCAGCGGCGAGTGAATTCACCTTCATGCTGCCTGTCGCTTCAACGCGAACTGAGCTGCGAGAACACAGCACACACGAAGTTATCAGCACTCGGCGCACTGTGTCCCTATCGCAAGCCACGAGAGCTACCAGTGAAAGATTGTCTGTCCGTGTGTCTTGCTGCATCGAAAAAACAAGCTATCTGCTTTTCTTGATGAATTTTGCGGAGAAGACTATAACGCCCCGAGCTAGTCGTCTTTCTGTGTTGTGTTCCGAATCCATATTGCGAGGTAGCGGTTTGGCTGCAAAGCGTTGGCGCGTGTCTAACGGGATATCTTCGTGTAGTGAGTTGATTTTAGGTTCATCGAAGCCTAACTCCTGGAGCAGTGCACGGCCCGACCAGGTATCCGCCAGTCTAGCCAACTGAGCTCTTTCCTGCTCGTCTGCGTACTCCTCGAATGTGTTATTTGTGCCAAGCTGCATTAGGCGTTCCGTGCTCGTGCAGTTGCCATGCTTCCAAATTGAGTTTATTTCTTTGGTGAGATATTTGATTGATTCTGTGTGTAGATTCCTTAATGTTTTATTGCTAATGCCATTGGGGCCAGGAGCTGATTTGCTATGGAGGTTGTAAAGGGCAGTATGAATTTCCTCCACCTCAAACTCTCGATCAACTTCCAGGTTTTCTCCCAAGCCCGGAGTACATTATAGTTCGCCTAGGAGATTTGGGATTTGGTTTGTGGTAAATGCAAAAAGGAATAAAAATAATCCCAATATGTAAGCCCCTGAATGTCGAATCCACCATCAATTTGCATCAATTCGACAGCCATGGCCCATATTTAACCTATTTAACATATGGAAACTTTTCTGTAAACTCTAAGGAGTATTCGCATCCTTTAGACTCAACAATGCCTTGGATCTGACGTAAAGCTTTCATTGTTTTTTTCCTATATAATTATTATAATAGTAGTAATAGCAGTAGTGATAATTATCGTTGTTACTTTTGTTTTTACACGGTCAAGGAAATGATTAGTGGTTGTTGCACAGCGCAAACGATTGACCAGAGTTCATATGGATGAAATAGAAGAAACGAAACGGACGCTCATTTGAGATGGAGACACTGCAGCACCTAAATCAATAAAGGACGCAGATAACCGATCTTCATTGATTTAGAGACTCCTATGGCGCCGCGGCTTCGGTTACAGATGACTGGCAGAAAAGCACTGCACTCTGGGAGTGAAACGCTGTGGCGTTACAAATTTTTATGCTGCCTCCATTTTCAGCAGATGGAACACGAAATCGGAGGGCGGCAGCGCAGGCTGTAGAAGTCACAAAGATATAATGCCTAACGAGCGTTCCAAAAACCACTTACTACTTAGATAAAGAGCTTTAAAGGCAGTTTATAAATTCGAAAATAGGCTGGTATACCCCCTAGGTAAACGGGGGGGGGGGGGGGGGGCGTACACCAGCTGATATAGCCGTAAGACGCATTAAAATGTTTTGCAGGACGACGTTTTCTGTTTCATATGCAATACCATATTTTAAGCGCCAACACTATCTCAAGCACACCTCTGTGACCACTGTATTATTGCAATGGCTGGATACTAAACCATGTGCACAAAAAAGAAAGAAGAAAAAACATAGTGCGTGTTCCGAATCACCCTGAACTGACGCAGGGTGCAACCGTTTGGGCCAAAGGTATTGCCCTCCATCTTTGTGTCGTAAACCAAGCATGCTCTTACTACACTAAACCATTCTCGCCAACTAAAGTTACTGTCTTTAAACATGGCTATGTCAGATGGTTTACCCCTCAGGTATAACAGAGTCACGAGCGCCACTTTTCACCCTGGTGCTTGGTAGGCCATGCTCCCGCGAAAAAATTGTAATAAAGATATTCAGACTGCTGTTATGGCAATGGCTTTGTTGATGTGCGAGGGGGATACGGCCATCGCGCTCGTCAGCAACGGGCTCGACAAGGGCGTGATTTTCTCGGCAGACGAAAGAGGAAATGAGCGCGAGTTGCGTTTGCTGTTGCAGTCTGCTTTCTTATAACAGCTGTCATTTTCAGCCTCTATCTTCTTGTAATGGCAATTTCTTATTGTGTTTGCGGTTGCTCGTGTAATGATTAAATAAAATACCAGCGGCGCAAGCTGTGTTTCCCAATATTTTACCCCATTCGTTACGATACGTGAGCCAGCATGCCATAGCGGGTGGCTATTGCGTTTCGGCAGAAATATAACAGGCCGTGAAATGTGCTTTATTTCGCAATTTTATTAGCAACTGTTGTACGAGATTGTATAGCAGCAGGTATCTCTTAATACTTATGCAAAAAATTATCATTAGGCGAGACTGGTCGAAAGGCTGAAGACAGCTCATTTCGCGTGCCCAAACAAAGACGAGGCTGAGATTCGGGTGAGGTGGAGTTGTCCGTGCTGAGGCTGTGCTCTGAAAAATATGGAGATAATAAATTATTCGCTTAAACACAAAGAAATCGGTGTAACAAATTTTAACACTGTTTCCGCATAACAGCTAGTGCTTTCAATTCATGTAGGTCAACTCTAATTATACTTTGTTGTGGGATTTATGCTATAAATATGGCACAAAAATTGTACTATCCAAAATTCTTATTTTAACGGCTACTGTATTACAATAAAAGGTTTGGTACTGCTGCTTTCTCAACAGCGGCCTGAAAATACTGGTCAGTTTCTAACAGCTAAATTGATTCGTGCATTTCTTACTCACTTGTAAATAAGGCGCTGACAGATTAGTTTGTTAAAGATTTCATTTACTCCGTCTTTCTCGTTCTGCAGAATGCCTATTATAAGAAGACTAGCTTCAAAAATTTGTAAGCCACTTGTCAATGGTCTATGAGCATTTACTACACTAGAAGAATTCGTGTTGCACAGGGGGAACAATACTTTGCGGGAACACCGGAGCATGTAGCTCGCTTAGCTTCGACGTAAGTACCTTCGTACAAAATCCGCGATGGCGCAACTTGACGCGAACGTATATTCGCTCGTTCTCAGCAAAATCTGCTTAGTTCTCAGTTAACAACCACGACCATTGCACATGGCAGATGAATATACGATAAAGAAGAGCAGACAGTTTTTTTCTTTCTTTTTTTTTGCAACAGACATTTTGCTACGTAACGTAAAATGCGTCTGACGCCGTAGCAGCCAACTCAAGGAAAACGCGAGGAAAACTGCTGTTTCAGTGCTTTTTGTGCCAGCGCAGCAGCGCTCCTTCATTGGTTTCCGCACCTTGCGAAGTTCTAGGCGGCTTGCCAGGTCTATCAAAGAACAACAGGCAAGCGCAATCTTTTCTAATCTAACCCTCTCGTCCGTGCAGCAAGCATTCAAACATCATCGGCAAAGATGAATTATCAGTTCTGTATTCTTCCATAAATCCAACAACAGTCACCGAGATATAACGAAACGCAAGCCACGCAGAACGTCTAGTGGCCTTTCTTTTGTTTTTCTTGCATCGCTTCAACACTGGCCGATACAGAAACAGTGCCTTGCAGCGCTGAGTACAAGGCAAAGGCGTGCACGTTTGCAGAGAGCGCCAGGAGCAGACGAACGGAATGGCAGCCGGAGTGATAACCAAGGTATATGCAAACTGATAGCAAAGCTTCCATAGAAGCTCACATGTCAAGAATGGCGGCTTGTTGCAACCGTCGCCATCTACGCATCGGGGGGACAACTAAGAGCAAGCAAAAAATAAAAAAATAAAAAGGGACCTCACAGCCGGAAACGGCAGTGACGTCAAGATCGTATGCTGTTATGGTGCCCCTTTCTAACCACCGTAGCCAACGGGTGGCGCTGTCGCGGTTTTCGCTCCGGCTGCCATTCTGTTCGTCTGCTCCTGGCGCTCTCTGCAAACGTGCACACCTTTGCCTTGTACTGTGCGCTGTAAGGTACTGTTTCTTTATCGGCCAGTGTTCCAGCGATGCAAGAAAACCAGAAGAAAGAATCCTAGACATTCTGCAAGGCGTGCGTTTCGTTATATCTCGGCGACTGTTGTTCGCTTTATGGAAGAATAAAGAACTGATAATTCATCGTTGCCGATGATGTTTGAATGCTTGCTGCCCGGACGAGGGGGTTAGATTAGAGAACACTGTGCTTGCCTGTAGTTTTTCGTTAGACCTTGCAAGCCGCCTAGAACTTTGCAAGGTGCGGAAACCAATTGAAGGAGCGCTGCTGCGCAGGCGCAAGAATCGCTGCGAGAAGTGTTTTCATCGCGTTGGCTGCTACGGCGCCGGGCGCATTTTACGTTACGTAGCAAAATGTGTGTCGCAAAAAAAGAAACAAAAGAACACCTGCTTGTCTGCTCTTCTTTATCGTATGTTAATCTGCTATGTGCAATGTTCGCGGTTGTTAACTGAGAACATAAGCAGACGAGCAGATTTTGCTGAGATCGAGCGAATTTACGTTCGCGTCAAGTTGCGCAATCGCGCATTTTGTACGAAGGTGCTTACAGGCGACGTTTAGGGGGCCACGTGCTCCGGTGTTCCCGCTCAAAGTATTGTTCCCCCTGTGCAACACAAATTCTTCTAGTGTATAGAAAATGCTCATAGACCGTTGACAAGTGGCTTAAAACTTTTTGAAGCTAGTCTTCCTATAATAGGCATTCTGCAGAACGAGGATGACATGGAGTAAGCAAAAGCTTGAACAAACTAATTCGTCAGTGCCTTATTTACAAGTGAGCAAGAAATTCGTGGGTCAAGATAATTTGGCTGTAAGAAGCTGATCAGAATTTTAAGACAGCTGTTGAGATAGCAGCATTACCAAAGCTGTTAATTCAGTATAATAGCAGTTAAAATAAGAATTTGGATTGTTAAATTTTTGGGCACTATTTTTAGGCATAAGTCTCACAACAAATATAATGAGAGTTGACGTACATGAATTGAAAGCACTGTATTGCGGAAACAGTGCTAAAGTTTGTTCCACCAATTGCGTTGTGGATAAGCATATTATTTGTTACCTCCGTTTTTTCCCGACCACCGCCCCAGCACGGATAACTCCACCTCACGCAAATCTCAGTCTCGTCTTTGTTTGGGCACGCGAAGTCAGCTGTCTTCAGCCTTTTAACTGCCCTCGCTTAATGATAATTTTTTTTGCTTAATACAGAGACCTACTCCCCACCACAATGCGGGGATTTAGAAGGAACCTCTCTAATCAAGACGCAGCGCTCCAGCTTAAGCACCAAATTAAAGACGACCTTACTAGATTAAGCAGAGCCATTTTTGGTCTTCATTTAAAGAAGGCCTTTGACAACGTGTCGCACACAACAATATTCAACAGATTGAGAGAACTGAACTCAGGAGAAAGAACATACAACTATGTTAGAGACTTCCTAACCGGCAGAAAATCAAAAATAAAAAAAAGGAGATTTGGAATAGGAAGAAATAAATATAGGTAGCCCAGATGCGCAGTCTCTTCAATCTAGCACTAATCGGATTGACAACCAAAGCAAACGAAATAGAAGGCCTAAATCACACCTTATATGCCGATGACATCGCCATATGGGAGAATAGTGGCAGTGATGGGCAAATAGAACAAACACTTCAGAAGGCGATAGAGACAGTAGTACGATACTTAGAAGGGGCTGCGGTGGCCTGCTCTGCAGAAAAGTCGGAATTATTGCCATACAGGCCCACACGAAGAGGACGCAAACTGAATAATAGCAAAGAAAGAAATGAGCCAGAAGAAGCAGAAATAAAACTAATAACTGCGGATGGAACACGCATACCTAGAGTGGATAAAACGAGAATACTAGGACTAATATTAGAGGCCAAAGGCAAGAACAGGGGAAAAAAATCAGGAAATAGAGGGAACGGTTTCTCAAGTAATAAGAGTAATCAAAAGGATAACTAAAGAACACAACGGAACGAGAGAAAAAGACACAATCCTCAGCAGAATAGTATACGTGGCACCATACCTCAGATGGTGTGTAGCTGAAAAGAACAAACTAGAATGACTAATACAAGCAGGCATTAGGACTACCAATAAGCACTAGTATAGAAAGACTACTAACACCTGGACTACACAACACATTGGGTGTAGCTCATAGAAGCTCAGCGCATATCACATGTGAAAGACTCTCTAAGACAAAGACAGGAATGAGTATATTAGAAACATTGGGTAACAACTACCACACACAACACGCAGAAAAGAATGAAATGACAAGAGAGATGAGAATCAAGATAATGGTTCCCCCCCCCCCCCCCCCCCCCCTGCCAAAGAACATGCATCTCACACAACGTGAAGGACAAAGACAAAGCAGAGGCAAGATAAAGGAATGGGCAAGATAAAGCAGCAGTTTTTGTAGACGCAGCTAGACTCAAACGCAGGAAATGATTCGCTGTAGTCTTAGTAAATCACAAAAAAGAATGTGTAACAAGCGTCACAATAACGACAGAATATACAGAAGCAGCCGAAGAATCAGCGATAGCACTAACGATATCACGAACTGAAGCATACATAATAATCAGTGACTCACAGGCAGCAATTTGCAACTATGCAAAAAATGCGGAATCTCCCCAGAGGTGCTACACATATTATTGAAAGGAGTAAAAAACAAAACAAAAAAGAAAAAGACAAACACGTTCAATTACTATGGACACCTGCCCATACTCAGAGGTCACCGGGTGGCGGCGGAAAAAACGAGGCGGCACACAACGCGACTCGAGGGCTAACCGACCGAGTTGCGTAAAGCATTGGTGCCGCCAACTCGGGGGGCCGCCAAAGAATCTGAGAACGGAGATCGGGAGTGGGGAGACACATGGACCAAATACAAATATTTAACAACACATTATAAAATGCAGAGGTGTATTTATCCGCCACCTCATCAAAAACTAAAGAAATCGCAGTCTGTCGAGTGGCGGCAGTTACAAACGACGACATACAGTAATCCAGTAATGTGGAGTATACTATATCCAGATATATACAAGACAATCTAATGTAAGAAAGAGACTGAAAATGACGGTTGTTAGAAGAAAGCAGACTGCAGTAGCAAACGCAACTCTGTGCTCATTTCCTCTTGCGCCTGCCGAGAAAATCGCGCCCTCGAAGAGCCAAGCATACAAGCGGGACGGTCATCTCCCCCTTCGAGCATCAACGAAACCATTGCCATAACAGCAGGCTGAATTTGTTTATTTTTCTGTTCGCAGAAGCATGGCCTACCAAGGATCAGGTGAAAAAACTGGCGCTCATGAAGAGATTCCCGTTCACCTGGGGGTATACCAGCTGACAGCCGTGGTTCAGGCGCATATAGGAAGATGGCACGCAATGGCGGCGACGTAACGGTACAATCCATAGCCGCTAAACTAGTTTCTGACGCGTAGTAAGGAGGAAGAACACCGGGGGTTAGGCGCCCGTATCAGAGACAGCGCATGCGCTCTTCATACTCGAGTGTCGTGCAAGAGCTCTGGCTTGCCAACGCGTCAGGAAGGAGCAACCTTGGCTGTCGCATGCCTCAGAATGGCGCGTATAGGTCCGGCGCTCCTCTCTCGGGAAAATCTCGTCCGAGGGAGAGGGAACTCGGAGCGCACAGGGAACCGCGTGTGGTTACATCGGATTGAGCGATGCGATGGTCCGTTGTAGCTGCGTAGTTTCATCAAGAGCTCGTTTGCCTGTTTTTGTTGCCGTACCCTCCTTTCCCGCTCGTACAGAGCTTCTGAAGAGATGCGTCCGCCGTGATTATTGGCTATGCCGGCGTCTGGTCTTTGTTTTTTTTATACTACTTTCTTTCCTTCGACGACGTCACTCTCTTGTCGGGATAATTTTCAGGTATAAAAGCAGCGAGCATCCGTCGGCTGGTCGCAAGACTCTCTGGTCTCTGTGATCACCACCTCAGCGACGCAACCACCTTATACAAGCACCGCCATGAACGCAGTTGTGAGTATTAGTCCGAGACCGGAACAAAGGCTGGACTTGGTCCCTGTCCACGATTCCCCTTATACCGCTTGGTTTAACGAAGTGAACTGGGGAAATTAGACGCTAACCGCATGTGTACCGATGGCTCCTTGCAAATGCTTATTTAGACGGTATGTAACAGGTCTATTAGCTTTTTCTTTCTTCATAAAATTCACAGATATTAGGAGCCGAGCTGCAGGCTTACTGTTACGTAATTTTGGTAGATAATGCATGTCGGCTCTACAGAAAATATTGTGTGGAGAAGGAGAGAAAAGTTTATTTGCGGAAAAGCAGACGGGTTAGCCTGAGCTAAACATTCTCGAGAAAAGTGTGTGAAAGCGGATGGACCAAATATATACTAAACGAAGTAGGCTCTTTAGGACAGATGTTCGTTACACGATGCATGTGTTTTCTATATACAAAAGGAAGGATATATTGAATGGCAGGGTACTCGATTGGAGGTATTTAGGCAGGCGTGCGAATGAGTGAGTGAGTGAGTGAGTGGACTTTATTCAGTCCACAATAGACGCGAGTAAACTCGACGTCACCTGGCGCGCGAGTAAATTACTTTTAACAATGTACACCCCCCAGCGGACCGCAGCGGCTGGATTCCTTACGGCATTGCTTATGAATCCTTCTTCTACGGAATTGTTGTGAATTATCGAAGTAAGAGGAACCGGAAACATAACATTATTTTTGATACAAAACAATCTATGAGGACGTTACGTGTTTTTAATTTTTTGTTGAAATGATTACTCTTACGGCCCCTTAAGAAACGGAGAAAAGGGCGGGCACTAGCACTAGCACAAAATTGTTAAGAACACTTTTAGTACAACTGGTGTCCTAGTTGCACTAATCCATGTGCGGGGTCTAAAGTTAACTTGTTGGCTTCTCTCTTTTACTTAATTACGCTGACAGGATTCATTATTCATTGCGAAGTATTGAAGTAAGGCAAAGAAATGCATTTACCTTTCAAGAGGCAGTGTCTGTGGACGCACTTGAATTGCTTGAATCCTCTTTATTGAATTAATGTCGTTTGGGTGGTTATCCGGTTTGTACAGCATACTAGAACAACCTTATCCTTTATTCAAGGGCATTATGGTCGTTACGGATCACACAACCTTTTGGGCGTCTGTGCTCACCACCCAAAGCAATTTCAGTATTTCTTCCCGTTTGGACTCTTGGTGTCATTTATTCCAGCCCTAGGCAAGACGGCAAATACCTGTCATTCTTTCATTCTATTTATGTTCACTGGCGTATCTAACGACGAGTAACAAGCAAACACATGAAGCATATAGTGGTAGGCTTCGCGAACTTGGTTACGTGTAGTCATCTCTGAAAACTCTACCGCAGCTCTTCACTGTCCTCCTCGTCGGTTTGGTCTCTGCCGCCTCCGCTGGAATCATCGGTGGCTACGGCGCAGAACTCGGCGGCGCCGACGGAATTGCCGATGGCGCTGCCTACTGGGTCGCTAATAGCCCTGGCGCAGGATCCGGCTCTGGCTCCGGCTCTGGCTCCGGCTCCGGCTCTGGCTCCGGCTCTGGGTCTGGCTCCGGTTCCGGCTCTGGCTCCGGCTCCGGCTCTGGCTCCGGCTCTGGGTCTGGCTCGGGCTCAGGCTCTGGCCGTGGCTAGGGCTCTGTCCCCGGGTCGTGCTCCTGCTCTGGCTCCGCCGCTGGCTACGGCTCTGCCGGCGCTGGTCTAGTCGTCACTCACATCATGTGGATACGTCCAAATATGGGACTATCATAAAGAAAGCTGCTTTCATGAGAACTCGCGTTTACTTGGTTGTGAGCGTTGTTAATAAATAAAAAAAGAAGTTATTAATCATCACTACTTGTTTATATATTGGCGCAGTCCGCTGGTTACGGCAAGTTGGCATTGCTGGAAATCGCGAGTGTCCATGTTTAGTCAAGATGGAGAGTTTTGAGCATTCTTTGACAGGCTTAGCCCATTGTATCAAGGCACAGCGCGATGCTATAATTGCGCTTATTTAATGAGCATGATAAAAAATAGAATCGTAAGACGACGAACTATGAAAGTAATTATACGAAAAACAAACTTACTCTCAACAGAGTTTACTGAAAGGTGAGGACTGCTTACCTGTTAAGAACAAAAACACAAGACAAAGACCACCTGAGGAGTCACACGAAGAAATAAAGACAAGAGTGATCTCAACGCGGTCAGACAATTTATTCCAGCGCAGTCGATTTGCCTTTTAGCTTTGTCTCGCTTCACGTGTGCTGCGGTTCATCCCATTTTATGAAATCATATCAGAAACATTTATCCCGACTCCTATGGATAGGAGATTGTGTCAAGCTTTGTATTTTTTTGCTTGTCGCACGTGGTTCCAATCATATATATAGAAATATGTCTTACGCTTAACTTCCCTAATAAATAGCCTTATATTCTGTCAGAAGTGAAAGGACGGCACTTATAAAAGGCGGTGTTCCCGAATAAAATTGCAGTTGGCAGTTCGGCGCTTGTTCTGTTTGTGCTTTTCTCCCTGTCTTCGTCATTTCGTGTTGTCTAGCTTATAGTATCATCATCATCATCATCATCAGCCTATATTTATGTCCACTGCAGGACGAAGGCCTCTCCCTGCGATCTCCAATTACCCCTGTCTTGCTCTAGCTGATTCCAACTTGCGCCTACAAATTACGTAGCTTCACCACCTCACCTAGTTTTCTGCCGTCCTCGACTGCGGTTCCCTTCTCTTAGTACCCATTCTGTAACTCTAATGGTCCACCGATTATCCATCCTACGGATTACAGGGCCAACCCAGGTCCACTTTCTGTCTTAATGTCAATTAAAATATCGGCTATCCCTGTTTTCTCTCTCATCCACACCACTCTCTTCCTGTCTCTTAACGTTAGGCCTTACATTTCTCGTTCCATCGCTCTTGTGCGGTCCTTAACTTGTTCTCGAGCTTCTTTGTTAACCTCCAAGTGTCTGCCCCATATGTTAGCACCGGTAGAATGCAATGATTGTACACTTTTCTTTTCAACGACAGTGGTAAGCTTCCAGTCAGGATTTGGAAATGCCTTTCATATGCACAAGGTAAAAATACCTGGTAGCGAAGCTTCCATAGAAGCCCATATTTTCAAAACATGGCGGTTCATTGGCAGTTCATGGGGCTTAGCGCCATCTGTGTGAGGAGGGAACACTTCCGGCGGAAGAAAAACTCATTTGACGTCATATCCGTTAAAAACAGAAGTGATCTCATTTTGTTCTCAAAGGCGTGGTATTTGTTTTCGGAGGCCTGCCATTAGAGATGTGTATTCAAATGCCACGCCATTCGACTTGAGGGGCGTTTCAAGCTTTCAGCGCGGAAAGTGATGCAAGATATGTTGAGCCGTACGGGTGTCGAAATCGCATCGCTGCACGGAATATACTTTTTTTTGGAGGCCGACGAACGCTTTGGCCGTAAAGTACTTGTCCTTTCGTGGGACGCCAAGCCCGTCGGCCAGCGCCACGGAAACAACTAAAGTAAACAATCATCTGTCGGTCGCAACTCAGTATACTTTTGACTGAACAGGTTAAGAAACAATGAAACTAACCGTGTTACCAAATTCAGACAAACGTCGTCAAGCAAAGCAACGCAACATGTGAGGGGGGCGTATTGGAACAGGTGAACTTTACGAGCGCGGCTTTCTGCCCACTTAAGGAGCTGCATTGCATTGCAAGTGATAGCGGCTTCAACGCCCGCCGCTATCGATGGGCGCTCTTACGGTGGGCACTGAAAAAAGGTATTTATTGATAATGATCAACTAAAACCTACGTCATTTGCAGCGAAGCAAGCAGATATGTGGCCAACTTTTTTTGTTCCCTCGCCAGGCTATTGAACATGATCGCTGTCTTCTCCATATTAATCTTCAGCCCCACTCTTACACTTTCTCGGTTAAGGTCCTCAATGATTTGTTGTAATTCGTCCTCATTGTTGCTGAATAGGAGAATGTCATGGGCAAACCAAAGGTTGCTGAGATATTTGCCGTTGATCCTCACTCCTAAGCCTTCCCAGTCCATGAGCTTGAATGCTTCTTCTAAGCATGCGGTGAATAGTATTGGAGAGAGTGTGTTTCCTTGCCTGAACCCTTTCTTGATAGGTAACTTTCTACTTTTCTTGTGGAGAACCAATGTAGCTGTGGAATTTTTGTAGATATTTCTCAAGATATTCACGTATGCCTCTGGTACTCATTTACTCCGCAATGCCTCTGTGACTGCTGGTATCTCTACTGAATCCAATGCAGTTTCTTTCTTCTTTTTTCTGGTGTTTTACGTGCCAAAACCAGTTCTGATTATGAGGCACGCCGTAGTGGAGGGCTCCAGATCAATCTTGACCACCTGGGGCTCTTTAACGTGCACTACAACACAAACACACAAGGCGTTTTTGAATTTTCACCTGCATCGAAATGCGGCCGCCATGGCCGGGATTCAATCACGTGACCATCAAATGCTTCTTCATAAACTATGAAAGCCATATCGAGAGGTTTATTGTACTCCGTAGATTTCTCGGCTACCTGACTGATGACATGGATGTGGTCATTACTCAGCTTAAAGTATACGTCGCAAGAACTTGTCCAACAAGGGTACTGCCATGCAGACACACTGGCCACCTCATCAATATTCTGGGACATGCAGACAAGGTATCTTTGCGCCTCCATTCTGTTCGGGCGCTTCGACATGACATCCAATGCTGAATCTGGAGGCCATTTAGGTTCACAGTGATCTACCATGGGATGGTTGGTACAGGCTTATTGAGAAGAAACAGCGCTTTTGAATGGGACAGACCCGAGCGTTGACTAGAAACCATAATGTATGTTCGTAAAGTGAAATACTATTTACATGGTGTTATCAGCTAGTACACTAACGATTGCGAATTGATCGTGAATCGTAAACGTCTCATGCTCTCATGAGGACGGTATGTATCTTTTCACTACGTGAAGGACCATTACGGTTGCTAGTCAAGACTCGGGTCTGTCGTCTCCACTTACTCAGTTCAAATTCGATGTTTTTTTTTCGCATAAGGGAAGCTATTGATGCCCATCTCATAGACTTCGGGCTGGTGGTTACCAGCCGCGTAAGTCGTAGCATTTACCGGTGTTACAAGCCGCACAGTGGCACTGTTATTATTGTTTAATAAATTATGAGGCCGTGGGAAATGTAGACCCACGAATGGCTGGTTCTCAATCTTCCAAAATAATATGCAGAGACTAAGGAATGTAAGAAAAAAACAAGGAAATGGTGACGGAAAACAACATTCAACCCTTCCCCGACCGGGAAAACGGGGGTAAGCGAAGCTTGCCCTGGGTGCACCTAAACTAACCATGATGCGATGGCTACGACGGAGAGAACGACGTCACTGACGGTATGCCCGCAGACGCCGTTGTCGCTTGCTTTCGATGTCTCGAGTTTGCTCGGCGGCGTGGCTAGTAGCATTCGCCCTGAATTTCCGCTTGAGATTCTTCCAAATTATATTGCTTCCAAATTAAATCTGTCCGTCACGTAAGACAATGAATGGCTCATACCCCCTTAAGCAATGGCTCATACCCCCGTAAACGGTGCCTCCCCATTACGACGGCAGAAGTGAAACTCTGCGTTGGAAGGGTGAGTGGCAACGCGGCCAACTGTGGAAGCAGACGACGCCGACGAGCGCGGGAGCGTGTGCCGAGCACGAGCACGAGCACAAACCGAGGGGCTCCAACGAGCCAGCGGCGGAAGAAGACGACGACGCTCGGGCCAATGCGGATGATGATAATTTTCTGTACACAGGCGACGGACAGACGCTTTTTCGTTTCGCCTAGCCATATAAAGTTTCGCTTTAAAGCAGAAAGCATAAGTAGCGGATCAATAGAGCATCCCTTAACTCAGACACAGTCTGCTGCACTGTGTGCATATCTTGAACTGTCATTGAAAAGGCAAAAAAAAAGCAACAACGGGCTTGGTTGATGGTGGAGAGAGCACCACCTTCAGTGAAACGCATAAATTGTCTCACTAAACAGCCGATGAACAAATTTGAATGGCTGTTACCGCATTTGGGAGAAAAAGTGAAATTGTAACACTATAACGAGCAGAAATGTCATTTGAGACCTCGGATTTGTCACAGAAATCGCAGGCAATGTCTGAGTTTCCAACAGATTTGAAAACTTCAGTTGTTCAGAAATCCACAACTCAGCACGAAACATAGATATCGCATTTCGGGAAACTGCATCTGTTGGAACTTCTGTAGTGAGCGAAGCTTGATATATGATTGCAACTGGCATAATAGTGGCAGAATCCTTACCAAGATATGACAAAAGCCTACTCAGAAATAAGTGGTTGGTTTCAGAACAACGAAATTTAAACCGGATTAGCTCTCTACTCCTAGGACGTCTTAATACGTGCAGTATGAACAATTTTAATATCGCTTTTTATTCCCAAGTAACACAGATTTTGTAATCGTGATCGATGAGCTTTCTTAAATTTTGCAACCATCAACAAGTAATGGGGAAAAAAGATTCATGACCTAAAGAGAAGAAAAGGTACCGACCCAAAGCATCAGTTGGAAAATATGAGAAATGACGCTTAAGTAAAGCAGCTAATGAAATGCTGTGCAACTAAAGGCGATGCGTACATTTGTTGTCTTAATTTCATGCTAGCCAGTGTCTATAATCTTATGGAATGTGGATGTTTATCCAAGTTCGCAACTTTATTGTCATGCAATGTTTAATGTTCACGCACTGCATCGCTCACAGGCTAAGACGAAATACATACTAATACAAATGCAAAGCAGTTTACCTTTTTCTTTGAAATGCAACAAACCTAATGAAATTCGGCATGGTGGACGCCGGGTAAAAAGATTTCTCCGTTCCCATAGATTTCTAAAGGAACTCCGCCGGTTACGCTTTCTCTTAAAAGAGAGGCGTTAGCACGGCTATACTGTCGAGTGGTGTGGTATTGACTGACATATAGGAGAGCTATGTGCGCGAAACTTTTCCCGGCCATGACTCGACAAGTTACCGTGCGGCCACTACGTGCAACTTGTGCAAAACTTTCTAATTGTCATTTACCCTCGATTCGAGAATGTCATTACTCTGTAAAAGTATTTACCCTGTAAAGTGGCCCTAAATTGAATAATGGCATGACTTTGTAATTGCATTTACAGTGTAAGTTTACCCTCGTTCACGATTGGTATTGCCTTGTAAGCTTACCCTGTATCCGGAAACGCAATTGCCCTGTAATGACAGTTCGCCTAGCAAATTTATGCTGAATTCAAGAATCACATTGCCCTGGAGTTGTATTTACCTCGTAAATGCCTCTTGAAATTGAGAAGGCTATTGCTTTGGAATATCACTTAGCTTGCATACTTATTCGACAACTTCGAGAATGAGCGAGAGCTCTATGACAGCATATTTTCACGTTATAATGATGGTGAAGAACAGAGTAGCAAAACCTGCGAGTCGCGAAACCAACTCATTATTGGGCGAACTTGAGGCCAGAAAAGCAAGCGACGCTTAAAGCACAACGATAGCGGCAAGCACAGTCGGCGGTCGTCAAAATCTGATTCGAGGGTCAAGTGTGCCTGCCCATGATTCCAGCGTAATCACGGGACCTCGCGTGCCTTCCGGAATATGCAACACTATTCGCGTCGCGCATGCAACCTGCTTACTGAAGCATCTGAGGGGCTCATATCGCTTGTGGACATAGACAGGAACGAGACAACGGGACGAGCGGCTACATTGTAAATAACAGATAAAATCGGGGAGAATGATAGAGAATATTCTGATACATGCACGCCCGTCTAGCGCTGACCGATGACAATTAACATCTGTTATCTGGTGGACGTAATCGCCGGAAAGAGATAAACAAGGGCGCGTGTCAATATGTCTTGTTATTGTCTTATGGTGTTTTACGTATCGGAACAACCGACCGATTGTGATGCACGCCGTAGTGGGGGACTCTGGATTAATTTAGACCACCTGGGATACTATAACGTGCAAGGTAAATCTAAGTGCACGGGTGTTTTAGGCATTTCGCCCCCCATAGAAATTCGGCCCCCGTGGCCGCCGATTTGATCCCGCGACCTCGTACTTAGCAGCCCAACAGCATAACCACTAAGAAACCACGGTGGGTCGCGTGTCAATATGCCCCCTTAATTTACACTGTATTCGGAATGCTGCTATACTCTGTGATGATGATCACAATGCAAATTTAGCCGGAGATAAAGAACGATAGGGCATTGTAAAACTCGTCTTTTCTATATTTACCCCGAATTCGAGAATGACATTGCCCTGCAATAGCATTTACCCAGTATACTGAGCCTGTCTTAATCCTAGAGTATCACCATAGAAAGAAAGGATAAAGGCTCATTACAGTAGAGATATCATCGTGTGCCCCTACGCGAAAATTGTTTATCAAAACAAAGAGAAAAAAAAAAACTTGGAGAACGCTTAAGCTTCGCCCTTAAGATTGGAACGCGATAGCATTATTGGACGCCGTTGACGCCGACACCGACACTGTATTTTGTGCGACATGGGGCCGGATCAAAAAAATTCACAGCATATCCACGGGGTGAATGATGATGAGTGGGCGAAGCTCCGGAGGGAATCATCGGATCTCCCACTTAAGGGGACGCTAGCACAAACGCGTTAGAAACGTGCAGTACTCTCTAGTAAGGGGGAGCGGCCACAGCGTCTTACGCAGCCATTTACACATGCCGGAACGTGCACCGCGTTTGCCGACGCCATCACATGACTGCCGAGAGAGTATACCCCCCGTATTCATAAACGCTCCTCGACTTGAACTTGAATTGCCACCGCTTTGGGCAGCGCGTTCGAAACGCGTTGAAGGTAAGGCGGAGAGGCCACAGCGTCTTCCACCAGCTTCTTACACGGGCCGTAACGCGCTTGCACAAACGCGTTAGAAACGCGCTAGAAACGCGGCCTTTCGTTAATGTTGGGTATTTATTGCCATCGTGGTGCGTGTGTCCATGTCCGCTTCGTGGCGTAGTGGGCTAACGCCGCGCGCTCGGAAGCGAGGGGTCCCTGGTTCGATTCCGCGCTACGGACACAATTTCGGAATTTTTTTTCTCATTTTTCTCAGACTGGTTACACACTACTACTACGACGACGACGACGGGGACGAACGGGTGCCGCTATAAGGAGCTTCGCCCCTAAAAAACGCGAAAATATTTGAAGCGCAGGATCATGACCTTTACCAGTACGTTGATTGTGTTAGGAGACACTTACTGTGAATGAAGCACTGAAAGAGCGTGGCTTTTGTGTCATGACGTTGAAGAAATAGTTATAATGAAAGCTTGAAAATCCATCCATCCATCCATCCGCAAGTAGGAGAAAAAAACCTGCAGTAACCGGGAAACCTGCCAAGCAGTCAGGGATCTTTGAATGATAGCGGAAGCGTGTGTCTCTGACACATCTGAACATCGATCGCTCTCACTCAGCCGATCTGCTCTGATGATGTCGACCGTACACAGCCGTCGGCGTTCCCGTTGCCTTGCTCGCACGGTTGAGCGCTGCCTGTTCTAAATTGCTGCTTTTCGGTGGCTCTGGGTGTACAATCGGCACTTCTCCTGTAGGTTTTTTGAATGCTGTCGTGTTCCACTCTTTCAGGGGAAGCTTTCGAGTCATCAATGGTGTCTCTTTTTAGCGTGCTATATTTTGTTTTTGGTCGTTTCATTTTTTGGGGCCGAATGGCGGCACTGTCGCGGTTAATCTTCGGCTGCCATTCTGTTCGTCTGCTCCGGCGCTCTCTGCAAACGTGCACGCTTTACCTTGTACTGTGTGCTGTAAGATATGGTTTCTGTATCGGCCAGTGTTCTAGCGATGCAAAAACAAAAGAAAAAAGAAAGAAAGACCACCAGACGTGCTGCGTGGCTAGCGTTTTGTTCTATCTAAGCGACTACTGTTAGATTTGTGGAAGAATAAAAAAAAACTGATAATTCATCTGAGCTGATGATGTTTGAATGCTTGCTGCCCGGACGAGGGGGTTAGATTAGAGAACATTGTGCTTGCCTGTAGTTTTTCGTTAGACCTTGCAAGCCGCCTAGAACTTCGCAAGGTGCGGAAACCAATTGAAGGAGCGCTGCTGCGCTGGCGCAAGAATCGCTGCGAGAAGTGTTTTCATCGCGTTGGCTGCTACGGCGCCGGGCGCATTTTACGTTACGTAGCAAAATGTGCGTCGCAAAAAAAGAAACAAAAGAACACCTGCTTGTCTGCTCTTCTTTATCGTATGTTAATCTGCTATGTGCTATGTTCGCGGTTGTTAACTGAGAACATAAGCAGACGAGCAGATTTTGCTGAGATCGAGCGAATATACGTTCGCGTCAAGTTGCGCCATCGCGCATTTTGTACGAAGGTGCTTACGTCGACGTTAAGCGAGCCACGTGCTCTAGTGCTCAAAGTATTGTTCCCCCTGTGCAACACAAATGCTTCTAGTGTAGTAAATGCTCATAGACCGCTGACAAGTGGCTTAGAACTTTTGGAAGCTAGTCTTCCTGTAATAGGCATTCTGCAGAACGAGAAAGAAGGAGTAAATAAAATCTTGAACAAACTAATCTGTCAGTGCCTCATATACAAGTGAGTAAGAAATTCATGAATCAATTTAGCTGTGAGAAACTGACCAGAATTTTCAGGCAGCTCTTGAGAAAGCAGTAGTACCAAACCTTTTATTTTAGTACAGTAGCCGTTAAAATAAGAATTTTGATTGTACAATTTTTGTGCCATATTTTGAGACTAAGTCCCACAACAAGATATATTGAGAGTTGACTTACATGAATTGAAAGCGCTGTTTTGCGGTAGCGGTGCTAAAATTTGTTCAACCAATTGCGTTGTGCGAGCACACACTTTATTACCTCCGTTTTCTCCAGACCACAGCCCCAGCACGGAAAACTCCACCTCCACCGAATCTCAGTTTCGTCTGTGTTTGGGTACGCGAAATGTGCTGCCTTCTGCCTTTCAACCGGTTTCGCTTAATGATAAAATTACACTTGCTGCACCATAATTGATAGATTGATAGCATTGATGATATCATTGATCACTGAATTATTGATTGATATCAATTATTGACAATAAAATGGCAAAATAAAGCACATTTCACTGCCTGGTATTGGTGTGCCGAAACGCTGTAGTCCACGTGCCATCGCATGCTGGCTCACGTATCATAACTGAGTAGCGTAAAGTTTTGGGAAACACGACTAGGGGAGGGGGGGGGGGGTGGCGCTGCTGGCATTCAATCATTACATGAGCAACCACACGCACAAAAAGAAATTGCCATGTAAGGAAGAAAGAGGCTGAAAATGACAGCTGTTAAAAGAAGGCACACTGCAGCAGCAAACGAAACTCGTGCTCATTTCATCTTGCGTCTGCCGAAAAAATCACGCCCTTGTCGAGCGCATTGCTGACTAGGTCGTCTCCCCCTCGCGCTTCAATGAAACCGTTGGCATAACAACGGACTTAGTTTTCTTAAATTTTTTTTCGGAGAAGCATCGCCAATCACAAACCAGAGGAAAAACTGATGCTCGTGACCCAATTCCCGCTAATTTGGGGGTTATACGAGGTGACATAGCCGTGGATCAGGAGCGCAGGCCGCGCGCAGAAAGATAACACGCAACAGCGACGTAACGGTGCAATCGCAAACCGCTAAACTAGTTTCTGATGCGTAGCAAGGCGGTGGAACACCAGGGGTTGAGCGCATGTATCAGAGACAGCGCATGCGCTCTTCATACTCGAGTGTCGTGTATGAAGAGCGCATGGCTTGGCAGCTGCCCAGGAATAGCAACCTTGGCTGTCGCATGCCTCAGAATGCCGCGCAGGTCCGCCGCTCCTCTCTCGGAAGGTCTCGTCCGAGGGAGAGGGAACTAGGTACACAGAGGAGCCGTGTATGGTTACATAGGCTTGAGCGATGATAGTCGTAGACGCTCCGTAGCAACATAAAGAGATCGTTTGCCTGTTTTCGTTCTTTCTTGAAGCGAAAGCGATACGGTATAGTAGACGATGCATAGTAGACTCTCTTTTCAAAGCTCATTCGCTGTATCCTCCTTTCTCGCTTGTACAGAGCTTCTCAAGAGACGCATCCGCAGTGACCATTGGCTATGGCTGCGTCTGGTCCTTTTTTTTTACTATTTTCTTTCCTTCAACGATGCCACTCTCTTATCGGGATGATTTTCAGGTATAAAAGCAGCGAGCATCCGTCGGCTGGTCGCAAGTCTCTCTGGTCTCTGTGATCACCGCCTCAGCGACGCAACCACCTTATACAAGCGCCGCCATGAACGCCGTTGTGAGTATCAATCAGAGACCGGGATAAATGCTGTACTTTGCCCGTAGTGCACGTGGACTATTCTTCAGGACTTGTCCCCTGTCACGTTGCTCCTTATGCCACTTGGTTTAAGGAAGTAAACTGGAGAAATTAGACGCTAACCGCATGTGTACCGATGGCTCCTTGCAAATGCTTATTTAGACGGTCTGTAACAGGTCCATTAGGAGGAGGAGGAATGAACTTTTTTTTTATAGAACCAGCACTTTATGATGGCCGGGCCTAAGTCTCCCATGAGGGGACGTCGAGGGCTTGCCTCACCGCCGCCTCACGAGCGTGCTGGGTCGCCCAGGTTGGGTCGTCGAGGGCGGAGCTCCGCAGAGCCACACGCAACCTCGACGACAGGGTCGTGGTGTTAATGTGCGTGTAATGTGCTGAGAACTCCCACAGCATATGCGGAAGCGTGTCCGGCTGAGTGCCACAGCACCGGCAGTTGGGGGTAGTGTAAACGTCTGGGCATATTAAGGTGGAGGCGGGTGGGTGAAGGGTACGTGTTTGCTCATAGTAGGCCCAGGGTGGTTGCCTGCGCCCGGCTGAACTGGAGGTGAGGTGGGGGAAGGTTCGGCGACTGAGGTAAAAGGCCTTAACGAGATCGTTATAAGTGGTCAGATTTTCCCTGGTGCCCAACTCGTTTCCAGTGACTCCAGCGCGGTTGACTATAAGCCTCGCGCAATGGAGTGGGTGACCTCGTTGATGTTTTGGAGGTGTGGGTGGACAGGGCCCGCATGGGCCGGGATCCATGTCCGGGAGATCATGCTGTCTTTAGAGTGTGGGACCTGGTAGAGGATGCGAAAGAGCTTGAGGAGGAATATGGCCGTTGCTGAAGTTAGTGGCGGCTGAGCGAGAGTCGCACACGATGGTGTGACAGGTGGGATCTAGAGCCACCAGGGCAATGGCCACTTCTTCAGCCGTTTCAGCCGTGGCGGTAGTGACACTGGAGGCGTGGTGTAGGACTGCGTCACGTGAGGCGATGGCCACAAATCGTATGCCATGGGAGTATTGGGCTGTGCTTTTACGATAACTCCGACCCGAGCTTGGCGCCGGGCCCTGTTATATTTAGGTTGCGTGTTTCTAGGGATAGGGTCTGTGTGGATCCAGCTACGGATATCAGTCGGGATCGATTGTTTGGGGCCCTGTTGCTGATGGTAAGTGAAGCCAAGCGTGGATAGAATAAAGTGTCCCGTTTCAGTGAGGGTGAGCCGTTCAAGCTAAGAGCGTTGTTGTGCTTCAATGAGTTCGGCAAGGGTGTTGTGAACTCCTAGTTGATTGAAGAGTTCAGTACTGGTGTAATGCGGGAGGCCAAGTTCTTGCTTGTAGACCCCTCGTATGAGGGTGTCGAGCTTGTTTTGCTCAGCCCGGTACCAGTTGAGGTACGCAGCAACGTAGGTAATGTGGCATATGACGAAGGACTGTACGAGGCAGAGAAGGCTTTCTTCTTTGAGTCCCCCTCGTCGGTTGGAGATACGTTTAAGAAGGCGTAGGGTGTTTTGAGATTGGGCGCAGATCTTGTTGAGAGCCAAGGCATTGGAGCCGTAGGTAGAGATGACGAGACTGAGGACCCGGATACTAGTGACGTGTGGTATAGGACTGCCATCTTGAAGGCGTAGAGTGATAGAGTCACAGGGTCGGTGATCAGATTGGTGTTTGGGAGGGCGTCCCCGCTGAATGGGCTTTTAGAGAAGAAGCTCCGATTTAGCCGGTGAACAGCGCAGTTCGGTTCCTTGCAGATAGGCTTCAATCGTGTCAATCGCCGTTTGGAGGGCTGACTCCACTTGACCATCACTGCCTCGGTACGCCCCGATGGTGATGTCGTCGGCGTGGATGGTATGGTTGATATTGTCTACTCGTTGTAGTTGCTGTGCAAGGCCAATCATGACTAAGTTAAAAAGCATGGGAGAGATAACTGAACCTTGCGGGGTGGCTTTGCTGCCAAGGGGAAGCTCGTCTGATCGTAAATCCCCGGCCAAGAGGGTGGCCGTGCGATTGCAGAGGAAGTTACGGATGTAATTGTAGGGTCGCTCTCCCAGGTGGAGGTGGGAGACCTGGTCAAGGATAGCTGCCTGGGAAATGCTGTCAAAGGCTTGAGTGAGGTCGAGTCCGAAGATGGCTTTCGTGTTACGGGAACGGTCGCTTAGTACGTGATGTGAGTACTTGAATAGAGTTGTCTTCGAGGTGTGTGTTGATGAGTGCTAAGAAGGCGTGTTCCATCACCTTGCCTACGCATGAAGTGAGGTAGTTGTCCTTAGGTTGTTGAGGCTAGATGGTTTACCAGGCTTTGGGATTAGGATAACGTTGGCAGTCTTCCAGGCAGCCGGGATGGCGCCATTGCGCCAGCAATCATTGATGTAGTCAGTCAGATGGGACACCGACGCGTCATCGAGATTGCGAAGGGTTTTGTTAGGGACCCCGTCTGGGCCTGGAGCAGAACGAACGTTAAGCTTGCGAAGAGCAGCATGTATTTCAGATACGCTGAAATCGGCGTCTAGTGTAGGGTTGGGATTACCGATGTAATTGCTATGTGGACTGACTTGTCCCCTGGAGATAGATCTGGTGCAGAGGTAGTCAAGCACCTGTTGTGGACCTTGCTTAAGGGTCTCCGTATAAAGGAGTTTCTGCAGCCGGTCCTGTTGGACGGTGCGGGTGGTAGTTTTGTCAAGCAGATGTTTGAGGGGTTTCCACGAGGATGGGCGATGAAGTTGTCCATCCACCGTGTTACACAGCTCAGTTCATTGTTGCCGGCTGAGGGTCTGACAATGCTCCTCGATGGCTGTATTGAGTCTAGAGATCTTACTTCAGAGGCGACGGTTTAGGCGCTGGCCCTTCTATCGAGCTAGGATGGACGTCTTAGCCTACAGAAGATGGGCGAGGCGGCTATCCATGCGTTCAACTGGGGCATCTGTAGTTACCACCCGAGTGGCCGTTTGAACGTCAGTGCGTAGCGCTTGCATCCAGGTGTTAATGTCGTCAATGCCTTCTGCTGAGTTAGCACCTATGCGTATCTTACGAAAGGCCTCCCAGTCGGTAATTGTGAATTCTTTAGTGGGGGCAGGGGCGGCAGCGAGTTCTGGTAAAGAGATATTAAGGATATAATGGTCGCTGCCCAGGTCTTGCGTGATATTGGTCCAGTGTGCATTGTTGATATGTTTGATGAAGGTGAAGCGTGGGTAGAGTCCCGGGTAGTGGAGGTACCGAGGCGTGTGGGAAAAGAAGGATCTGTAATGAGGGTGAGGCCTAAGTCGTGGTAATCTTGCCAAAAGTTGCGAGCAGCAGCTTCCGTGAGAACGTAGCCCCAGCCTTTATGGGCGAGGTTGAAATCGCCGCCATTAGCGTTCTTCTTTTATAAAGTCCACAGACATTTAGAAGCGAGCTTAAGGCCTACTGTTACTTACTTTTGGTAGATAATGCGCGTCGGCTGCATAGGAACTCTTGTGTGGAGAGGGTGAGAGCAATGTTTCGTTGAGAGTCCCTTTTATGCAGTTTTTTCCCTCACACGATTCAGTGCTGGAATGCTTTGCCCGGAAATGTACGAGAGTGCCCTTTAGATGAATTTCTCACTGCTATTTCGCAGTTGTAATGTATATGTATAAATTATAGTTCTTTTCCTACTCCTGCTATAGCCAAAGTGTGGCTGAAGTATGTACAAATAAATAAAATAAAATAAAAGAAACCTTTACGGAGAAGCAGACAGGTTAGGCTGAGTCAGACATCCTCTCGAGAAGTGTGTGGAAACGAATGGAACAAATATACGCTAATAGAACTAGGCTCTTTTGGACTGCCCTTCGAAAAAAAAAAAGATTGTGGGGTTTTACATGCCAAAACCACAATCTGATTATAATTGATGCACGCCGTAGTGCGGAACACCGGAATAATTTGAACCACCTGGGGTTCTTTAACGTGCGCCTAAATATATATATATATATACACGGGTGGTTTCGCATTTCGCCTCCATCGTAATGCGGCCACCGTGACTGGGATTCCATCCCGCGACCTCCTGCTTAGCAACCCAACACCATAGCCACTAAGCAACCATGGCGGTCTTGACTGCCGTTCACTACACCATGCATATGTTTTCTATAAACAAATGCAAAGGTATGTACAGGATGTTTTATTTAACTTGGGCCGAACCTTAAGAACGAACCATGGGGCGTTACGCGTTTTCAATATTAAATGACTGATCCTATGGTCCCTCAGGGAAAGGGCGAGCCGAGCGGAAACTAAAGCACTAGCCCAAACCTGTTAACACTTTTATACAACCGGTGTCCTTGTTGCACTAATTCATGTGGATGGTCTAAAGTTAACTTGTTGGTTTCTCTATCTTAGGTAAGTTCGCTGACAGGCTTGTTCATTCATTCAATCCAGCGTAATAAAGTAAGGCAACGAAATGCACTTAAAGCCATTCTTTCTGGAGACGGTCGCTGTGCACGCCCTTGAATCCTTTCTCTTCAACTACAGTGGTTTAGGTGGTTATCCAGTTTGTACAGCACCTAGGACAACTTAAACCTTTATTCACGGGCATTATGGTCGTTACAGACCACACGTCCTTTTGGGCGTCTGTGCGCACGACTCTGAGCAATTTCAGTTGTTCTTCCTGTCTTGAACTCTCCGTGCCATTTCTTCCAGTACTAGGCAAGAAGGCAAACACCTGGCATTCTTTCATTACCTTTATGTTCACTGGCTTATCTAACAGCGATTAATCAGCAAACATTTCAAGCGCATAGCGGTAGGCTTTGCGTAACTGGGTTACGTGTAGTCAACTCCTCTGAACACACTTCCGCAGCTCTCCACCGTCCTCATCGGTTTGGTCTCTGCCGCCTCCGCCGGCTTCATCGGTGGTTACCATGGTGGACACGGCGCAGGAGTTGCCGCTGGCGAAGGCGCTGGCTACGGGGCCGGTTATGGCGCAGGCGTCGGCGCAGGTGTTGGCGCAGGTGTTGGCGCTGGTGCCGGAGCTGGCGTCGGCGCTGGCCACGGGGCCGGTTATAGTGCAAGTTCTAGCGCTCACTCAGGCCCCGGCTCCGGCTCTGGCTCTGGCTCTGGCTCCGGTTCCGGCTCCGGCTCTGGCTCCGGCTCTGGCTCCGGTTCCGGCTCTGGCTCCGGGTCCGGCTCCGGGTCCGGCTCTGGCTCCGGGTCCGGCTCTGGCTCCGGTTCCGGTTCCGGTTCTGGCTCCGGCTCTGGCTAGGGCTCTGGCTCCACCTCTCGCTCCAGCGCTCGCTACGGCTCTGCTGGCGCAGTTCTAGCTGTCACTGCCGCTCCTGCTGTGATCCGCTCCTGACGCACTTAAAAGAAGTTATGCATCATTGCTTGTTTATATATTGGCACATACTGCTAGTTACGGCGAGTAAGTTAGCATTGCCGGAGATCGCGAGTGTCCATGTTTTGTTAAGATGGAGAGTTTTGAGTATTGTTTGCACAGCGCAAAGCTATATTTGCGCTCATTTACTGAGCATGATGGAAAATTAGGATCGTAAGACGAGGAAATATGAAAGCAAGTATACTAAAAACAAGCTTACTCTCAACAAAGTTTACTGAAAGATGAGGACTGTTTATTTGTTAAGCACAAGAACACAAGGATAAAGACCAGCTGATGGTCCACATGAAGAAATAAAGACAAGAGTAATTTCAACGTGGCTAGACAATTTATTTCAGCGAGATTAATATCAGGGTAGTTGCCCTTGAGGCTTTTACTATCGAGCATGTGTCTTTCTTTAATGTTTTCCATGTTATCAATTTCGCAATCTCTTTTATTATTTCAATTTTAGCTTTACCTTGCTTCACATGTGCGGCCGCTCATTGTATTTTAAACCATATCCAGAACGTTTGTCCTGCCTTTTACCGATATGAGGTTGTGTCCGGCTTTGTATGTTTTTGTTTGTCTCACGTGGTTCGTATCATATTGAAACATGTTTTACGCGTACCTTCCATAATAAATAGCCTTATATTCTGTGAGAAGTGAGAGAATGACACTTATAAAAACAGCTGTTTGCAAATAAAATTGCTGTTGGCCATTTAGCGCTTGTCCTGTTTGTGCTTGTCTCTCTGTCTTCGTAATTTCATGCTGTCTAGCTCAAAGTATTCGTCGGATCAACTTGTCCATCAAGGGTACTGCTATGCAGACACACTGGTACATCATCAATGTTTTTCGACAGGCAGACAACGTATCGTTGCGCCTCCAGTCCGTTTGGGAGCTTCGACATGGCCTCCAAAGCTGAATCTGGAGGCCATTAACGTCAACAATGATCTAACATGGGACGGTTGGTAAAGCCTTATTGCGAAGAAACAGCGCCTTTATATGGGACAGACACGAGCTTTGACTAGTAACCATAATGTATTTTCGTACAGTGAAACGCTCTTTATATGCGATTATCAGCTGGTACACTTATGATTGCGAATTGATGGTGAATCGTAAACGTCTCATGCTCTCGTGATGACGGCATGTAAGTAGCCTTTCACTGTGAATAACCATTAGGGTTGCTAATCAACGCTCGGGTCTCTCGTATCCACTTACCCCGTTCAAAATCGCTGTTTTTTTCGCATCAGGGAAGATATTGATACTCGCCTCATATATTTCGTGCTAGTGGTTACCGGCCACGTCCGTCGTAGCCTTTACCGGTGTTACAAGTCGCGCGGTGGCACTGTTGTTATTATTGTTGTTGTTGGTTAATAAATGATGAGGCCGTGGGAAAATAGGCCCACGAACAGCCGGCTTTCCCGGTCATCCAAAATAAGCTCCATCGACTAAGGAATGCAGCAAAAAAACAACAAATAAATAGTAGAAGGAAATAAAAGCAGAAAGCATAAATAACAGATGAATTTGGATAACGGACCTTCAGGGGAAATTGTCTCACTAAACAGCCAGTGAACAAATTTGAATGAATGTTCTGCATTTAAGAGAAATAGTCAGTCTACCTACTATAAGAAGCAGAAACTTCATTTACGACTTCAATTTTATACAGCGAAGCTGTCTATGGCTAGGCTCCCAGGATTTCTTCATGGCGTAACGTCCACAGAAAACTATCCTCATCAATGACTCATACCCCCTAACGCAATGGCTCATACCCCCGTAAGGCTGAGGCTAGAAGCACTCATAAAAAATGTCACAGTTTCGCCCTAAGGGCGAAGCAATGAATGCGATAGCAACACAGCAATGTCATACGAAGTAAGGTGAGCGGCTATGGTAACAATATGAATTGTAGTAAACATGAGCTGATTTAAGTAAGCAGGTGTGCTGCGGCGTAAGTAGACCGACATGAAGAGAGACTCGATGACCACGAGAAGGCGCGTGTGAAACGGTGGTGTTGATGAGAAGCGCTTACCGTGGGCAGCGCGTGCGAAGGGACACACCTGTAGCGCTGCACTGCCGATCCGGGCAGCATTGCGTGTGTAGCGTGCGTTGGAAAATGTGGCCCGACTATTACGAACTGAATGAACAAGCGTGGTGTGAGCGCGCACAAACACGAAGAGATCACACTGAATGACAGCAGACAACGACTGTCAAAACGCTGGCAGCAAGCATACACCGCAGCGGGCGAAGGTACGTGCGGTCTATCGCTTCAACGGAAACTGAGCGGCGAATGAACTTAAAGGTCAGAGCCGTGTGGAGATAAGAGACGGTGCGAGCGAGCGACGAGCGCGGTTGTTGGCAGAGAAGTGCGCCCCCCCCCCCCCCCCCCCTTGCTCCCTCCGGCGCTGGCTTCCTGCTTCCTAGCGTGCGCGTGGGAGATTGAGTGCGTTCGCTCTCCGTGATAGCGCGCGTCTCCGCACGCTTCCTCTCGGGCATACGGCGCGCGGCGAAGATTTTATCTATAGGGAACGTCACGGCGACGGCGACGGCGACGGCGACGACGACGCCGACGGCAGAAATCCGGTTCAAGTGTCCATATAATTGCTATCGCAATAAAATGAAGGGAACGGTGCATACCTTCCTTGGAATCACGCATACAACATACAGAACAGCATACGTTTCAATAAAGAACAAGCTCGAAACGAGCATCCGAACCACATAACTGATGATAAGGAACTGCTACGCCTACAAACAATGCGAAGCACTTAGCGCTCCACGCATACGTACGCAGTTCCTTATCATCAGCCTACGCAACAGATTACTGTTGCGTAGGCTGCCGCGGCGACGGCAGCTTGCGACGTGGGGATCGACGTCCCTTGCCTTTCGTATATTAAATAACCAGCCTAGTAACTTATTTCAATGCCGTTTCAGCCCCGCTATGGGCGGCGGCGTGCTGGCAAAATTACCATTACTCCCATGACTCCAATTAGTTTAATATAGCCACCCGCCGTGGTTGCTCAGTGGCTATGGTGTTGAGCGGCTGAGCACGAGGTCGCGGGATCGAATCCCGGCCACGGCGGCCGCATTTCGATGGGTGCGAAATGCGAAAACACCCGTTTACTTAGATTTAGGTGCACGTTAAAGAACCCCAGGTGGTCGAAATTTCCGGAGTCCCCCACTACGGCGTGCCTCATAATCAGAACTGGTTTTGACACGTAAAACCCCATAATTTTAAATTTTAGTTTAATATAGCCATTAACTTTGCATACCCTCAGTAGGTGTGGTGTGGTTTTCAACAGTTTCGCTGGACGCCGGCGCTGGCCACGGGGCCGGTTATGGCGCAAGCTCTAGCGCTCACTAAGGCCCCGGCTCCGGCTCTGGCTCTGGCTCCGGCTCCGGCACTTTCGCAGGGCCGGAACGCCTAGTCAATTTTTTTAACAGAAATTGCAGAAAATTTGTGAGTTTCGAACAAATTAGAGAACAATGTTTACAAATCCACAATGTCATGGAAATCCATCCAGAATGAACGCTCTCGGGAAAGGGTTTATCATCGACGTGCCGATTGTAGCGTGAGGGTGTCCAAAGCGCAGGCGAAACGTCAGCGAAGAGCCGCCGACCCTGAGTTGCGCGAACGCGATGCTGAGGCCACGTGTAAGCGTCGTCTAGCCCTCCAGGAACCTGACAACGGTGGTGCACTCCTCGGCAACGCTTGCACCAACCTCTTCGGTGCAACGGCTAGGTTTCAACGCGAGTTTCTCAACCAGAACCTCGGAGCCAGCTGCAGTGCGTATGATCGGTTGTGGTTCGAGCACAACGTTGTACTCGCCAGTGAAATTCATTCGGAGGAACACCGAAGAAACACACGACAAACTTCGCTTACCCCATTTCCTCGACAGGGGAAGAACTACTAATTTTAACAGCGCACCTGTTTAAGCTCTTGGTTAGGCCACGTAGTGGGAAAAAAAAACGGCATCTGGCAATGACGTCAGCGCGCGTTGCCTAGCAACGTCTCGCACAGCCGGTTTGAGGCGTTGCTAGGCGACGCACGTGACATCATCGCTCTGCGAGGTTACCACCCTCTCCCAGGTTACGCTCGCGACAGCGCGAGGCGCGGCATACGTATCCGGCGTTCGTCGGCGTGCCCCGGCTGCAGCCGGCGTCGAGATGCGACATGCTGCATTTCGCGCCGGCCTCGTCACCCAGAATGAACCACATCCGCGTCTTGTCGAGCAAGATGGGCTGGAGGATAGCAGTGATTGTGGAAGGTGCGAAAACCGACCCCTCTATAGTCCGACGTGTGCGCCGCACCGCCTAGAGACGCATGTGCATTTTATACGAAACGAGGAGTTTCAGGATGATACGAAACTGCGAACTCGCAGCACGTGTCACCACCGGTATCCATCAGCCCATCTTGCTCGACGAGATGCGTATGCTGTCCATTCTGAGGGACGAGGGCGGCGTGAAATGCAGCATGTCGCATCTCGACGCCGGCTGCAGCCGGGGCGCGCCGACGAACGCCGCATACGGCTGCCGCGCCTCGCGCCGGCCTATGGAGCGCTGCGCTTTTGCTGGCGTGGCGTCTCTGTGCCGAGCGCGCTTGCGCGCCAACGCTAGGTCGGACTATAAAGTGGCCTTTAGAAGACTGGTGGTGGTGGTGGTGAAAACATTTATTTGGCTATGAAGGGGCAGGAGGTATGCTTGGACCAGTCCGTAAGGGACTGGTCCTTACAAATACTAGGTGGAGGTCCCTAGTTGGGGACCCCAGTGGCAGTAGCCGCCGCCCGGGTCCGCCCGACTAAGGCTTGTTGGGCCTGCAAGTCATGGCAGCCGAGCAGGGTCGCCTCCCAGTCCTCCGGGGTTGGTTTGGGGATGGGGGGGAATGGCCGGGTTGGAGGGGCAGGCCCACACCATGTGATGGGTGTCTGAAGACAACACACCACAGTGTGGACAGTTGCCACTAAAGGAGGGGTCAAAAATGTTTTAGAACAGCCGGGCACACCAAAGTATCGGTTAGAAGGCGGAGAAAGAGCCGCTCAAGACTACGCGCCGACCCCGAATATCGTCCTGATACTCGGGGTCGGCTAGGTTTGGCTAAGAACCAGCCAAGCCACACCAAGTTAAGCAAAGGAAAGCAAACACAAAGCTAAGAACCAGCCAAGCCAAACCAAGTTAAGCAAAGTTAAAGCTAAGAACCAGCCAAGCCAAACCAAGATAAGCAAAGGAAAGCAAAGTTAAAGCTAAGGAAGGGCCACTAGCTTCGCTGTTCAGTCTTCGCACCACTTAGTGTGAAGGTACCCCTAATTTTTTTGTTTTGATTTCATGCTATCCAACGTCTAATCGCATGGAACTTTTTATGTTTCCCCAGCACAAACTTCACAACATTATTGTCGTGCAATTTTCTTGTGTTCATGCACTGCATCGCTCACACGCTAAGCCGAAATACTAAACTCCAAATAAGGCGGATGCACAGTATGAGACGTATAGACGCAGCGATGTGACAAAGAATAAAGGCGAAGTGCGATGGTTGTCGAAGGAAGAAACGTGATGACAGCTAGCTGTATGCACAGAAAATTAGGACACATATAAAACAACATTTACGGATTCTGTACCTATTGCGTCATGGTGGGACAAAACCATTTTGGCAGACTCTCCAAGAATGGGCGCACATCCAGTGGCACATACTGAGTGGCTAAATAAATAAATAATAATAGAGTAAATAAAATCATTGGGTAATATAATTTACCTTTTATTAACAGATACGTGTCCTTCAGAGGTGCCTGTGAGCGGAAATTGTATGTCCAGATTGCTATGTAGGAAGGTATTAACAGTGGAGCTGGTGCTTGCAAACAAATATGCAGCTTTAGAAAAGGAAGATAAATACAACATAGAAGTAATGAATGAAACCGTAACTAGGTTGATCTCAGAAGCAGCAATTGAAGTGGGAGGTAGGGCACCAAGGCAACCAGTAGGTAAGCTCTCCCAAGAAACAAAGGACCTAATAAAGAAGCGACAGAAGATGAAAATGTCCAACTCAAGAGATCAGATAGAATTCGCTGAACTGTCAAAACTAATCAACAAGAAAAAAGTAAGGGATATTCGAAATTATAACGTGGGAAAGATTGAGGAAGCCGTAAAATATGGACGCAGCATTAAATCAGTAAGAATAAAGCTTGGCATAGGACAAGGCAAGATGTATGCACTGAAAGATAAGCATGGTAACATCATCAGCAATTTCGATGACATAGTAAAAGCAGCGGAAGAATTCTATACTGACCTGTACAGTGCCCAAAACAGCCAAGCTACTTTCATTCAAAATAGTGATGAACCGGATACAGAGGCTCCTTCTATAACTAGCGCTGAAGTTAGAAGGGCCTTGAAAGACATGACCAGGGGAAAAGCTGCTGGAGAAGATGGAATAACAGTAGATTTAATCAAAGATGGAGGAGATATCATGCTTGAAAAGCTTGCGGCCCTTTATACGCAATGCCTCACAACTTCATGTGTACCAGAGAGCTGGAAGAACGCCAACATTATACTAATCCATAAGAAGGGAGACGTTAAAGAACTGAAGAATTATAGACCCATTAGCTTGCTTTCAGTATTGTATAAAATATTCACCAAGATAATTTCCAATAGAATCAGGGCAACACTTGACTTCAGCCAACCAAGAGAACAGCCTGGCTTCAGGAAGGGATATTCTACGATGGATCATATCCATGTCATAAATCAGGTAATCGAGAAATCTGCGGAGTACAATCAACCTCTCTACATGGCTTTCATAGATTATGAAAAGGCATTTGATTCAGTAGAGATACCAGCAGTCATAGAGGCATTGCGCAATCAAGGAGTACAGGAGGCATACGTGAATATCTTAGCAAACATCTACATGGATTCCACAGCTACCTTGGTTCGCCACAAGAAAAGTAGAAAGATACCTATCAAGAAAGGGGTCAGGCAAGGAGACACAATCTCTCCAATGCTATTCACTGCATGCTTAGAAGAAGTATTCAAGCTGTTAGACTGCGAAGGCTTAGGAGTGAGAATCAACTGCGAATATCTCAGCAACCTTCGGTTTGCAGATGACATTGTCCTATTCAGCAACAATGGAGACGAATTACAACAAATGATTGAGGACCTTAATCGAGAAAGTGTAAGAATTGGGTTGAAGATGAATATGCAGAAGACAAAGATAATGTTAAATAGCCTGGCAAGAGAACAAGAATTCAGGATCGCCAGTCAGCCTCTAGAGTCTGTAAAGGAGTACGTTTATCTAGGCCAATTACTCACAGGGGACCCTGATCACGAGAAAGAAATTTACAGAAGAATAAAATTGGGTTGGAGTGCATACGGCAGGCATTACCAAATCCTGACTGGGAGCTTACCACTGTCGTTGAAAAAAAAGTGTACAATCATTGCATTCTACCGGTGCTAACATATGGGGCAGAAACTTGGAGGTTAACAAAGAAGCTCGAGAACAAGTTAAGGACCGCACAAAGAGCGATGGAACGAAAAATCTTAGGACTAACGTTAAGAGACAGGAAGAGAGCGGTGTGGATCAGAGAACAAACGGGGATAGCCGATATTCTAGTTGACATTAAGCGGAAGAAATGGAGCTGGGCAGGCCATGTAATGCGTAGGATGGATAACCGGTGGACCATTAGGGTTACAGAATGGATACCAAGAGAAGGGAAGCGCAGTCGAGGGCGGCAGAAAACCAGATGGGATGATGAAGTTAGGAAATTTGCAGGCGCAAGTTGGAATACGCTAGCGCAAGACAGGGGTAATTGGAGATCGTAGGGAGAGGCCTTCGTCCTGCAGTGGACATAAAATATAGGCTGATGATGATGATGATGATGATGATGTACTTAGTCTCGCCTTCGCCGTCTGTCCGGTGTCACGTAGGTCACATGACCAGGAGATGATGACAGCCACGCCGGGGAGGGCAGGTCACGTGACCAGCAGAGGAGGAGAGGCGCTGGGGAAGGAGGTGACCAGTGAGAGGCCGCGCTGAGCGCGAGGCGCGCCTTTTCGGATAACGAACGCGCATGGTAGCTGGGCTGCGATACGAGTATGGGGAGGCCGCCTACCGCGAGTGTCAGCGAGAGTTGGCTCGTGAACGGGCTCGTCGCTTGCTCTCATTAATGTCGCGCAATAAAGGGGCGGTGCCACTTGCACGCTTAAAAAACCACGGCACAACACAGGGAGAAACCTCACGCGAAAAAAAAAAAAGCACGCTGAGAGAACCGCAAATATGTAACAGCACCAACGAGGCAGCGCACAAAGCTGCTGCAGACGCCGTCCGCGTTTCCCCGCGTTCGCACCGAGCGCGCGCGGTGTCCGTGACTGCAGCCGATGCCTCTGGCGGCGACTCGGCAGGTTTCGATAAGAGAACTGGGCACTCGTCAAGTAGCGTCGGAAGTCGTTGCCTCTTCACGTCTCGCAACGTTTCAATTTACTATAACTTCCTGTTGTAAGTCTGTGTTTACTTGTGTTTACGCAATTGCATCACTTGAAGCACATGCACATGTAACACTCCTAACACTCGGTGTAACTAACACGGCTTCGCTGTTCGACCATCTTCATGGAGTGGAAGGGACGGTGATCTTTTTTTTTTCGTTACGAAGAATATATTACTGCAAATTTGCTCATCATGAAAGGGTCATATCAACCCTTTTGCTGATACTTTCATTCGATGCACATATAACGTTTGTTTACATATCCACAAATGTATCAGCCGAGAAAGCGACCAACGTAACAACATTCGGCAGCCCGGGAGCCAAGCCAAAACACAAGAAATTAACGAAAGGAAGCTTCGATTTAAAAATGTGCCGCGTACAGTCCCTAAAGTTTAACTTTTTTTTTCTTTGAAATGCAAGAAACCTAATCAAGTTCGCCGTAGTCGACGCCGGACAAAACGATTTCTCCATTCCCATTGATTTCTGTAGGGACTCCGGAGGTTACAATTTCTCTTAAAAAGATAACGCTACCAGAGGCTATACCGTCGAATGGTATGGTATTGATTGACTTTTCACCGCCATGACTGGACAAGTTACTGTGCAGCAACTACGTGCAACTTGTGCAAAATCGTCCTAATTAACATTTACCCTGGATTCGAGAATGCCATTACCCTGTAATATTATTTACCCTGTAAATTTGTCCTATATTCAAGAATGGTATGAATTTGTAATAGCATTTACAGTGTAAGTTTATCCCTTGATTCGAGAATGGTATTGCCCTATAAATTTACCCTGTATCCGGAAACGCTATTACCCTGTAATGACATTCGCCTAGCAAATTTAGGCTGAATTCAAGAATCACATTGCCCAGGAATTGCCTTTACCTTGTAAATGCCTCTTGAAATTGAGGATGATGATGATGATCATCATCAGCCTATATTTATGTCCACTGCCGGACGAAGGCCTTTCCCTGCGATCTCCAATTACGCCTGTCTTGCGCTAGTTGATTCCAACTTGCGCCGGCAAATTTCCTAACATAATCACCCCACCTAGTTTTCTGCCATCCTCGACTGCGCTTCCCTTCTCTTTGGTATCCATTCTGTAACTCTAATCGTCCACCGGTTATCCATCCTACGCATTACATGGCCTGCTCAGCTAGGCCATGGCCTGATAATGAGAAATAAATTTATAGAAGAATAAAATTGTTGAAGTGCATCCGGCAGGCATAGCAAAATCCTGACTGGGAGCTTACCAATCTTGTTGAAAATAAAAGTGTACAATCATTGCATTCTACCGGTTATAACATATGGGATAGAAACTTGGAGGTTAACAAGGATTCTCGATAACAAGTTAAGGACCGCAGAGAGAGCGATGGAGCGAAACATGTTAGGCCTAACGTTAAGAGACAGGAAGAGAACGGTGTGGACCTAGAGAGCAAAATGGGTTAGCCGATATTCTAGTTGACATTAAGAGGAAAAAATGGAGCTGGGCAGGCCATGAAATTGAGGATGATATTGCTCTGTAATACCACTTAGCTTGCAGATTTATTCGACGGCTTCGAGAATGATGGAGCTCTATGACGGCATATTTTCACGTTATAGTGATGGTGAAGAACACAGTGCGCAAACTGTGAATCACGAAACGAACTCATTATTGGGTGAACTTGAGCCCAGAAAAGCAAGCGACACTCAAAGCACAACGATATCGGCAAGCACATCCGACGATCGTCAAAATCTTATTTGCGGGTCAAGTCCATGAGTCCAGCGTAGTCACTGGTGCTCGCTTGCCTTCCAGAATATACAACAGGATTCGCGTCGTGCATGCAATCTGTTTACAGAAGCATCAGAGGGGGTCAAAACGCTAATAGACACAGACAAGTACGAGACAACAGAAGAGCGGCTACATCGTAAATAACAATTAAAGATCGGCGGGAATGATCGAGAATGTTCGGATACATGCATACCCGTCTAGCGCTGAACGATAAGTTTTAACATATGTTACCTGGTGACATTCAATACTTCTCCGATGGCCGTCTCTCCCTCGCGCATCAACAAACCCATTGCCATAACACTAGGCCTAATTTTTTGATATTATCACTTGGTGGTAGGCCATGTTTCTGCATGGCCTACCAAGTAACATGCTAAAACTGGCGCGCGTGGCGCAGTTCTCGTTTACATGGGGGGAGGGGGGTATTCGCGCTGACATAGACGTGTTTAGAGACAGTAACTTGAGTTGAGAATAATTATTCAATTTAGCAGGAGCATGACTGGTTTACGGCGCAAAGATTGAGGCCAAAAGCGAGGTCGCAAACGGTTGCACCTTGAGTCAGTTCAGGGTGATTTGGAACATGCCCTATGCCTTTCCTTGCACATTGTTTAGTATCCAGAAAGTGCGATAACAGGGGGTGACAGAGGTGTGCTTGAGAAAATGATACCGATTAAAATATGCTTGTGAATATGAAACAGAAAACGTCGTTCTGCAAACATCGTCGAAAACATCGTCGCCTGCAGAAAGATAACACGCGATGGATAGATAACGGCGGAAGTTATCGCTGCTCAATTAGTTCCTGATGCGTAGCAAGTGGGAATAACACCGGGATTACGTGTGCGTATCAAAGACAGCGCATGCGCTCGTAGTAATCGAGTGCCGTGCAAGAGCTCTAGTTTGGCAACGGTTCAACAGGAGCAACCTTTGCCGTAGCATGACTCATAATGCCGCGTAGGTACGGCGCTCATCTCTCGTTATATCTCGTTCGAGTGAGATAGAATCAGGTACAGAGAGAAGCGGCACCGGCAGCCGTGTAAAGTTACATCGGCGTAAGTGATGCAAGGGTCCGTCGCAGCTCTGTAGCTTCATCAAGAGCTCGTTTGTATGTTATTGTTTTTTGTCTAAGCGTTTCATAACCCCTGTTGTGTTTTTGTTTTTACTGTTTTCTTTCCTTCAACGATGCCACTCACTTTTCAGGATGATATTCAGGTATAAAAGCATCAAGCATCCATCGGCTGGTCGCAAAACCTGTCTGGTCTCCGTGATCACCAGCTCAGCGACGCAACCACCTTATACAGGCGCCGCCATGAACGCAGTTGTGAGTATCAGGAGAGACCGGGCAAATTCTGGACTTTGGCCGTAGTGCTAGTGGACTATTCTTCAGGACTTGGCCCCTGTCGCGATGCTTCTTATACCGCTTGGTTTAACGAAGTGGAGACATTAGACGCTAACCGCATGTGTACAGATAGCTCCTTGCAAACGCTTATTTAGACGATCTGTAACAGGCCCATTAGCGTTTTTTTTTCTCATAAAATTCATGAGGCGCGCTTAAGGCTAGCTGTTAAGTACGTTTTGTAGATAATGCGTGTCGCCTGTAAGGAACTATTATGCGAAGAGGGATAGAGAAATTTATTTACGGGAAAGCAGGCAGGTTGGCCTGAGCTAAACATCCTATAGAGAAGTGTGCGGAAGCTGATGGAACAAATATATACTAAAGTAGGCTCTTTAGGACTGATACTCATTACGCGATGCATAGGTTTTCTTTAAACAAAACAAAAGGTATATAGAATGGCCGAGTACACGTCCTTTTGGGCGTCTGTGCCAACTAGTCTGAGCAATTTCAGTTTTTCTTCCTGTTTTGAATGATTCCTGCCATTTCATCCAGCCCTTGGGAAGATGGCAAATACCTGACATTCTCTCCTTACCTTTATGTTCACTGGCTTATCTAAGAACGATCAATAAGCAAACATTTCAAACATATATTGGTAGGATTCGCGTAACTTGATTACGTGTCGTCAACTCCTCTGAACACTCTACCGCAGCTCTTCACTGTCCTCCTTGGTTTGGTCTCTGCCGCCTCTGCCGGCTTCATCGGTGGGTACGATGGTGGCGACGACGCAGGACTCGGTGCCGGCGACGGTGCTGGCCATAGCTATCGCTACTGGGTCGGTAATAGCCCTGGCGCTGGCTCCGGCTCTGGCGCCGGCTCTGGCTCTGGTTCCGGCTCCGGTTCTGGCTCCGGCTCAGGCTCCGGCTCTGGCTCCGGCTCAGGCTCTGGCTCTGGCTCCGGTTCTGGCTCCGGCTCTGGCTCCGGCTCTGGCCGGGGCTAGGGCTCCGGCCCCGGCTCAGGCTTCTGCTTTGGCTCTGGCGCTGGCCACGGCTCGGCCGGCCAGCGAGCCGTCACTGCCCGTCCTGTCGTGGTCTGTTCCTGACTCATCAAAAGAAGTCATTAAGCATCATTGCTTTATTATGTATTCGCGATTTCTGCTCGTTAGGGCGAGTAAGTCGCCATGGCTGGAAATCGCGAGTGTCCATGTTCTGAGCATGATGCAATATTAGAATTAGACAAGGAACTATGAAAGCAAAATTAGAAGAGGAACTATGAAAGCAATTATACGAAAAACAAGCTTACTCTCACCATAATTTACTGAAAGATGAGGGCTGCTTATCTGTTAAGCACAAAAACACAAGGATTAAAGACCAGCTGGCATGAGTCACCAGAAGAAATAAAGACAAGAGTTATTTCAACGCGGTCAGAGAATTCATTTCAGCGAACTTGATTTCCGCGCAGTTTTCCTTGAGGGTTTTACCGTTGACCATGCGTATTTTTTTAAGTTGCATATTTTATCAATTTTGCAATCTCTTTTTTTTATTTCACTTTTAGCTTTATCTCACTTCACGTGTGCTGCCGCTCATCCCATTTTGTGAGACCATATCCGGAACATTTATCCTGCCAGTTACTGATAGGACATTGTGTGCGGTTTTGTATGTTTTCGTTTGTCTCACGTGGTTCCTTTGATACAGAAACATGTTTTATACTTACCTTCAGTAATAGATAGCCTTATATCTCGCCAGAAGTGAGAGGAAGGACACTTATAAAAGGCGGTGCTCACGAATAAAATTGAAGCTGGTGGTTCAGCGCTTATCTTGAGTGTGCTTGTCTCTCCGCTTTCGTCATTTCGTGCTGTCTAGCTTAACGTATACGTCGTGCCAACTTGTCCAACAAGGGTACTCCAATGCGGACACAATCGTCACATCATTAAGATTCCGGGACAGGCAGACAAGGTATCATTGCGTCTGCAGTCCGTTCGGACACTTCGACATGGCGTCCAAAGCTGAATCGGGACGCCATTTACGTCGACAGTGATCTTACATGGGACGTTGGTACAGGCTTATTACAAAGAAAAACTGCTTTTGAATGGAACGTATCAAAGCGGTGACCATCAACCATAATTCTCATTCGTACAGAGAAAGGCTATTTGCATGCTGTTATGAAAAAAATTGATGAAATAATGATTGAGAATTGTTTGTGAGTTGTAAACGTGTCATGTCCTCGCGATGACGGCATGTGAGTAGCCTTTCACTATCTGAATAACCACTACGGTTCTAGTCAACGCTCCGGTTTGTTGTTTCCTGTTACCTAGTCCAAAATCGCTGTTTGTTCACACAAGGGAAGCTATTAGTGCAGATCTCGTGGTTACCGGCCGCGTAAGTCGTAGCGTTTACCGGTGTTAGGAGTCGCATGGTCGCACTTTTGTTTTTGTTGTTGTTTAATAAATGATCAGGCCACGGGAAAATAGGCCCACGAACAGCCAGCTGTTCAAATTATCCAAAATAAGCTCCAACGACAGAGGCATGTAGAAAAAAAAAGGAAACAAAGAAACAGTGGGCAGAAATAAAAGCTTAAAGCACAAATAGCGGAGCAATAGATCATCCTTAACTCAGGCACAGCGTGCTGCACCATATGCATGTTTCGAACTTTAATTGAATGAAAAAGCAACTACAGGCTTGGTGATGATGATGGTGATGATTTATTGGCATCCCCATTAAAACGGGGCGGCGACAAATAGTCACCTAGCCTGCTTGATTAATCAGCTCTACTATACATCTTCTTTATCTAGCATTTTTGTATACCTCTCACTATTCCTTTTCTTTTTCAAAACATTACCTTGTATCGCTACCTATGATTTTAAGAGATCAGGTCATATCCATCTTTTCCCTGCTTTTTTTTCCACCAGTACTCTAGTCGTCTCTTGCTTATATCTACGGCTGATCTGTTGATGTTTCCTTTCACTTTAAACCCAAGCGGTTCTGGGAGTTGCACGTTACCTACGGTTCTCGCTGGGTGGATCCCGTCACATACCATTAGGATGTGCTGAGTGGTCTCTGGATCTTTACTGCCGCATACACATGCCTCATTTAGTTCTGAATATTTGCTCCGGTATGTTTTGGTCCTTAGGCAACCGGCTCGAGTCTGCACACAAAGGGCAAGGCACTGCCCTTTGTGTTATCGTACAGATTTTCCCTTCTAATTTCTTTCTCCTCATTCTTGTAAATCTCCATTGTTTATTTTGTTTCCATTCTTTGCATCCAATTCACGGTCTCTATTTCTCTCAATACCTTCCTTTCTGATGACTATTGGTTGTCTATTTGCAGTTTCGTATATCCCATACTTGGTTGCCAACTTCCTTGACCTCTTCCTCCATTCTGCGTCCACGCTTTTCATGTAGAGATACTTGTGCACTTTAGCCGCCCATTTATTTTCATCCATGTTCTTGAGCCTTTCTTCAAAACTAATTTTGCTCTGTGCTTCTCTGACTTCAAAAGAGGCCCAACCCATGTCACCCTGCACTGCCTCATTTGTGGTATTACCGTGGGCTCCCAAAGCCAACCGGCCTACGGATCTTTGGTTAACTTCCAAACCCGAGAAGATATCCGATTTTAAGCATATAATGGCATTTGCGAATGCTAGCACTGGCACCATTACTCCTTTCTAGATTCCACGCACCACCTCATACTTATTGTGGCCCCACAGTGCTCTGTGTTTCATTATTGCTGCATTCCGCTTCTCCTTTATTTTCAGATTACCTTGGTATTAGCAAGTATCTGTAAATCTTTTTTATTGTCCGCTCGTAGCACAATGTCGTCTGCGTACATCAGACCAGGGACCTTCTGTTGCACCATTTCTCCATTACGCATGTAGGATAAATCAAAACCTAATTCGCTGTTTTCCAGTCGTCTTTCTATACCCTTAGCGTAAAGCGTGAACAACAATGGTGACAGAGGGCATCCTTGCTTCAATCCTTGGTGAATTCCCACATTTCATTTCCTTTTCGACCTCCCCATACCACTTGTACTTGGTTGTCTCTATATATCTCCCTCAGCAGCTCCACGAAATCGTCATCTATGCCTTCATTTTGAAGAATATCCCACAGCAATTCCCTGTCTACGTTGTCATAAGCTCCTTTAATATCTAGAAATGCTATCCTAAAGGTCTTTTCTGAGCTACTGAAATCTCTATGCACTGAGTTAGTACAAAATTGTTATCTTCTAAGCGTCTGCCTGGCCTGTACCCATTCTGTAGTTACCCCAATACACCGTTTTCCTCCACCCACTTCGACAGTTCTAATTTTATGGCTTGCATTGCCATTCTATATAAAAAGCGGCGGCGAGCGCCATCTGGTGGTGTTGGAAGAAACCTATCCGCGCGTAAGAGCAAGACTACAACAGCAGCAGCAGCGCCCGCAAATTCGGGAGAAGAGGCAAAGAAAGGTTCGCTTTAAAATACAAATGAGTGCAACGTGCTTGGTAAACTATCTATGGCTATATATCATGCATACTGAAGATTTCTGCTGTCTTGAGGCTTAAGCGAAGCAGCTTGAATTATTAGAACGGCTTGAATAAAAGTCACGCGTCCTGTAGAAAACGCGAGATCATAAATATTCCTAATCACTGGTGCCCAGATTGCCAAATAAGCTTTTTGTGTAACTACGTCACTGATTTCTTGAACAAGTATAATGGCTCTACCTGACCCCTTATAGGTGCATGTTCGCAGGAAATTTGGCTCCATCGACAGTCGACGGGCTATGTTGTTCATCGAAGTGGTGAATCGTGCACCCTTGAAATATGTCTAATGTCTTGTGTCACCTTTAGTGGTTTGATTCCTTGCCAATTATGCTTGGATCTTTACTGTACAAGAATGTCTTGCAACCAGTAACGCATATGTAAATAAACTCTGTCCAAACTGATATCCTCTAATCACATTTTATATACAAATATAGATTGGTTTTGTACATATTGTGAATAAACTCTTCCAGAAAGCAAATTTTCGTAGGTAAACCTCCCCATGTTATCACTGCATTATTATTCAAATTGCCACGTTTATATCATCTATTGCAAACAGCTTTCATGGCTTTATACACATTGAATATCATCATAGCATAATGTTTCAATCTGTATAAATAAAACTGTTCCTGTTATCTGTTATTATTAGATTCTTAATCGTATATTGAAATTCCGGCTTCTTAAATTTAAGAATATCCAGAGAGCTCCAAAATTATTAAGACAACTTTTCTGCTTCAGTATAGCGCTCATCATGCTGCATAATAATTCAACCGAAATCTCAGGGTTTCACACGGTAAGCAAAATTGAGTTTCAAGTTATCAAATTTTAGCAGTGCTACACAGATTCGTACCTATTGACAGGCACACCCTTTCGACCAGCTGTTCAATTCTCGACAAAGCCTGAAGGGCAGAACTTGATGCCCGCGGTTTCTCGGCGTCCCTTGGCTCAAAAAGTTGTCGCAGTTTCACCTGAAAGGTGAAGCATCAATTGCGATAGCAAATTTGTAGAGAGCTATACGGAGTAATGATATTAGCTTTATCAGCTGTATAAACTTGGACATGCAGCAGCACCGGCAACGCGCAGAACTGTTGTCGACGCCGTCGGCGTTTTGCCCGCGTTCGCTCAAAATGCGTGCGGCGTTGGTGACTGTTGCCGGAGCCTCTGATATAAATAGGCACTTGGTGCCGCAGCTAAACGTCGCCTCCCTTCCCTCCCCCTTCCTTCCCTCCCCCACGGCCTCTCGCGCATCGGAAGAAGGCGCGTTTGCTCCACATATATGGTGATTGTAAAGGAGGAAAGAGACGCCTACTTCTGCAGCCCTTAAGCAAGCACGGCGCGGAACGCGCGTTTGTTCTCCGCCGTGCGTTCACTCCCCGTGAAAGAGCGCGTCCCTCGCGCCCTTTCACTCGCACATACAGCGTTCGGCGGCGCGCGGTCACGATTTCATCTCCATTGACGTCATACGGAACCTCACGGCGACGGCGACGGCGACGCCGACGGCAGAAATCTGCTTTTGAGTGTCCATATAATTGCTATCGCAATAATAAGGTCAATTGTACCAACAATGTCAACGCACTGTCAGTAATGTGCCATCTTTCGTTGTATTCGCGTACATGTCAGTTTTTCCAAAGTGAAAGGTATCGGAAGTTTCGACTTTTTACGGTGGACTGCCATGCGTGATGTGGGAGACATTTTAATGCGAGAGCATTGCTTGGCTTATTGTGTGACCACGCCGTCATCAGAAAGCCGTGGCGGAAAAACGGCGGACAAATTACGCCATCTTCATATATAAACAAAAGTTTCCTTGGTGAGGATTCGCTCCTTTGCCCCATCGCCATTGCTACCACTGCGTAGCCGATCTCGCTAACCACTGCGCCACCGTTGCATTGCGCCACCGTCGCAACAGGCGACAGTGACGAATATCTGCGAGGCTGTCCACGTTGTTGGGCTTTGGCTGGCGGGCAATTCACTAGATGGCGCATTACAGGAGTGGCGCCACTGTCGACGCTATGGAGTTTTCCTCGCCTGAAATTGAATCGCTCACGTCTGCATCACCAGTCAATACAGGAAAGCATGGCCGGAGGTGCCAGATCACTGCCGACGAAGCGCGAAATCATCACAACACCACAAAACCTGCGAAGCGAGCTGCTATAGCAAAGTATCTTTCGCCACCTAAGTTCCTGACAACGCCAAAGGTAGAGCGAGCGGCTGTGGAGCGACAAGCAATGCTCTCGCTGTTACACGTTATAAGGATTACTTAGGTGCCCCGTAGTTTCCTCAAGACCCATTCAGTAGTAATAATAACACCTTTCATATACGTATAACTGCCCTCTGATATCAGTGGAGTTGGATAACTGGAACGTATCGGCCGTAACAGCAACACGAGGACACCGGCCTACATGTGCTGAACGAATTTAAACGTATGTTCTGCATTTAAGAGAAATAGTCAACTTCTACCTACTATAAGAAGCAGAAACTTCATTTAGGACTTCAATTTTGCAGCGAAGCTGTCTATGGCTCAGATCCCGGGATTGCTTCATCAATGGCTCATACCCCCCAAACGCAATGGCTCATACCACCGTAAAGCAGAGGCTAGAAGCACTCAGCGAAGTGAAGCGAACGATGCATACATTCTTTGCAATCACGCATACAAGATGGAGAACAGCATACGTTTCCATAAAGAACAATCTCGAAACGAGCATACGAACCACATAATTGATGATAAGGCACTCGATCCAACGCCTGCGTGCATTACGAAGCACGTAGCGCTCCAAGCTGCCGCGGCGACGGCAGCTTGCGACGTGGGGAGTGACGTCACTAGCCTTTTGTAGATAAAATAACCACCCTATCAACTGATTTCAATGTGGTTGCAGCACCGCTGTCAAAATTAGCATTGCTCCCATTACTCCAATTACTTTAAAATAGCCACAAAGCACTGCATATCCCCCTCGGCAATTGTAGTGTTGCTTTTCAACACCTTCGCTGGACATACACTTTCCAAAACCTGGAGGGATAGTCATTGTTTTTACGGAAATTGCAGGAAATTTGTGAGTTTCAAACAAATTAGACAACGTTTTTTACAAATACATAATTCAGTGCCAAAAATTGATATCGCATGTCTGGAAACTGCATACGTACGTTAGGACCTCTAAAGCGAACAATGCTTGATATAGGACTGCAACTTACACACCACCGCCAGAATCCTTACGATGGTTTGACTAAATTCATACTCAGTAATAAATGATATATTTCAGAGCAATGCATATTACATCAATTTTTTTTTCCTCTTTAGATGTCTTAATCATCATCATCAGCCTACATTTATGTCCACTGCAGGACAAAGGCATCTCGCGCTGCGATCTCCAATTACCCCAGTCTAGCGCTAGCTGATTCCAACTTGAGCCTCCCAATTTCCTTACTTCATCACTGCACCTAGTTTTCTGCCGTCCTCGACTGGGCTTCCCTTCTCTTGGCGCCCACTCGGTAACTCTAATGGTCCACCAGTTATCTATCCTACGCATTACATAGCCTGCCTAGCTAAATTTCTTTCTCCTAATGTCAATTAGAATATCGGTTACCTTCGTTTGATCTCTGATCCGCACTGCTCTCTTCCTGTCTCTTAACATTAGGCCTAACATGTTTCGTTTCATCGCTCTTTGTGCAGTCCTTACCTTGCTCTCAAGCTTCCTTGTTAACTTTCAAGTTTCTGCCCCATATGTTAGCACCGGTAGAATGCAATGAGTGTAAACTTTTCTTTTCAACGACTGTGCTAAGCTCCCAGTCAGCATTTGGCAGTGCCTGCCGTATGCACTCCAACCCAATTTTATTCTTCTGTAAATTTCTTTCTCATGATCAGGGTCCACCGTGAGTAATTGACCTAGATAAACGTTCACTCTTGAGGCTGACTGGAGTTCCTGAATTCTTGTCCCCTTGACAGGCTATTGCACATTACCTTTGTCTTCTGCATATTCATTTTCAACCCCACTCTTACACTTTCTCGGTTAAGGTCCTCCGTGATTTGCTCTAATTCGTCCCCATTGTTGCTGAATAGGACAATGTCATCTGCAAACCGAAGGTTGCTGAGATATTCGCCATTGATCCTCACTCCTAAGCCTTCCCAGTCTAAGAGCTTGAATACTTCTTCTAAACATGCAGTGAATAGCATTGGAGAGATTGTGTCTCCGTGCCTGACCCTTCTCTTGATAGGTAACTTTCTACTTTTCTTGTCGAGAACCAATGTAGCTGTGCAATCGTCTTTCTGATCATTATAAGCCGTTATCGCTGTTTTGCGCCTTATCCCTTCGCGTCACACCATTATGAACCGTTATCAACCGTATTCGGGCGTTTGCCTATTGCGAGGCCCCGCGGGCCTTATCTTGAAAGTGATCTGCGATGGGGACAAAGTGCGTCGAGTGCTGATAGCTTCGTGGGCGCTGTGTTCTCGCTGCTTAGTTCGCGTTGAAGCGAGAGGCAGCACGTAGGTCATTTCGCTCGCTGCTGCGTGCCCTATCTTGAATACGATTGTGTTACATGACGGACGGACGGACGGGGTTTCTCGTTGGGTATAGGCATAGAAATGCTTACTTTACAACACTTGTATATTTACCCTGAATTCAAGATTGACTTTGCCCTGCAATCGCATTTACTCCGTATATTGAGCCTATCTCCGTGAATGCTTGAATATCACTTCGCAGAACCACATCCTCCACCACAAAGAAATTATAAAGGACCATTATAGTGAAGACATCGTGCACCCTTACGGAAAAAAATTTGCATCAACGAAAAAAGAAACGTGAAAACATTTTCAACGCAGGATCATGGTCTTCACCGGTACGTTATTATGTTAAGGGACACACGCTGCGTTCGAATTGATGAAAAAGTTTGACTTCTGTGCATAACTCCTCACAAGTATAGCAGAAATATTTATAATGAAAGCTTGAAATTACCAGAGCCACAACCGAGGTTTTGCAATAGGTGATATGCCTGGAAAAGCAAAGCCCATCTTGAGTGAAACCGCAGTTAAGACTGGTTATAGTACGGGGTGACAGACAGACAAACAGACAGACAGACAGACCAAGAACCTTCCGGCTGTACAAGCTATTGCAAGTCAACGAGTCTTCTGTCAAGTCTCATCTTGGACCCTGGACCCGGCCGTGCTCGGACCTCCTTTGCACTACCCTAGAAATCGGCCCACCCCGGGTGTCTCGCTGGGTTACTGGCGGACTACCTGGTCTGTGGTGCTGACGTGGACCTTACTGGAGAGTCTCGCTGGGTTTCTGGCGGACTATCTGGTTGAGATCACGGATCCTACAGTGGTGCTGACGTGGACCTTCCTGGCCGGGCTGCTGGTGGTCTGCCTTGTGGTGATCACGGGTCCTACCGAGTACCACCTGCTCGGTTGCACTGCACTCCAGGGGTCTTCCCTGGGGGCTTCAGCGAAGCAGCTGATGAACCTGGCACTGTCCGGGTCTTCATTGGCGCTTCCAGCGACTGCTAAAATCCTACAAGCCTGCCGAAGAGTCAGTTCCCTTCACTGATTCCTGGCTCCACCAGAGTGCAGCAGCGCTCAGCGCCAGCTGCACACAACTAGTGCTACCAGTTCCTGTAACTCCGAGGCAACGCAGCCAGCGTCCGCGCGGCAACGTCCTCATCACCATGGATAATATGAGTGAGACACCCTCAAGGGAAAACTGTTTCCTTTTTAATGCACCTGATGGTGACATCTCGATTGATGATTTGATTGATGCAGTTGAAGCCACAGCTGGGGACGACAGCGTACTGGCACTGCAACACATGGGAGGTTCCAAGTTTCTAGTATGTACAAGAAACTCAAGTCAGGCAACGAGACTAATGGTCGCAGAAGGTTTCCGGGTGAATCATGTGAAAGTGCCAGTAGAAGCTGTCGGCCCGCCTGTCACTTTTGTTAATGTATACCGATTTCCGGTATACTTGCCTGCCGACACCCTGTCATATGCGTTGCAACCTTATGGCAAAGTTAAAAGTGTTGCTTTCGCGAAGGTAGCAAATAGAAACAATAAGTTGAATGGAGTAAGAGTTGTCCGCATTGAAATGGCTAAGCCCATACCCAATTTCCTTACGATTCAAGGAAATAGGGTGATGTGCGAATACCGCGGCATGCGTCGTGTTTGTGCGAGGTGCGGTAACGATAGCCATATGGCGACTTCGTGTACCGCCCCCTACTGCAAGCGTTGTGGTGTGTTTGGACATGAGGAAACCGGGTGTGACGAGGAATGTAGAAAGTGTGGAGGACGCCATGGTACCAAGGCGTGCTTTCGCGGAAAAACATACGCGAAATCGTATGCTGGTGCTGCATGGCAACAACCACTTGCAGAACAGTCACCAGTGGGAAACACGCAATTAGACAAAGACTTTCGCCCATTGCCGTCACTACCAAAAATGCAAGTGCTTCAGCCCCGTGTTTCAAAATCACCAATCAAAACTCATAATTACTGGGATGGTGAGGTCTCAGTACAGAACGAAGATAGCAGTGAAGAAGCATCAAACAAGGCTACAAAAGAATCCAGTACAAGCGAACTGTCGTCTGCATCCTACACAGAGAATGCGGACACATCTGATACAGCAGTGTCTAAGGAATGTCCCTTAGTAAACATGCCTGAGACCTTCTCCCGTGACACAGACAACAGCGTATCAGAAGACGCAGTTGGAAAAAAAACAAACGAAGAGGTCACGCCTGAGTCACTTTGCCCAGACAAGCAACAAAAAAAACCAACAAAATCGGCATTGATTTCCAGCAGTGAAACTTCTAACGGTGAAGCAAGGCAGGTGATGCCCCCCCCAAAAGATAACCCGAGAAACATTGATCAAACTGATCCTAAACGAAACACAGCAGTGAGTGAAGATGGACCATCCAATAATGACACACCACAAGGGGTTCAATCATCTGGAAAGCAAAGGCACCGCTCAAGATCCAGAAGGAAAGGAGAAAGAAGAGGAGCAAAATCATCAAAAGAACGCAGTAGCCCAAACACGCTTCGGCGACCAAAAGATGAAACGACCAGCAGTGATGGTGATACCAATCAAAAGCAATAAAAAAAAAACAAAGAAAACATTCACCGTCGCCTGACTCGTCGGCTAGTGACATGGAAGTCACAGATGCGCGAGCAGGAGCAAAGGGTGGAAGCCCTTTACTCTAAACATATCATTCAAATGATAAAAATATAGAGTGTTGAGAACCAGCGAGAGAAGCCTTTTACCCTAAAATTAAGATCTCTAAGGTTAAAATTACAACTCTTGAGTACAATAATTATGACTGTATTAAATGTAATTCTCACTTCAAGTGATAGTTGAAAGACTCCATTGCATGTCTTTTAATGTTAGAGGTTTCCGAAATCCAGAGAAACAGAAACAATTGATTAGTTTAGCCCGAGAAAAGGAAATTGATATTATTTTCTTACAAGAAACAAACTTCCGCACGCCACAAGATGTGGCCATTTTTAAAGAAACCAATGGGGTAGAAGGCTTCTTTTCACTAACGAGCAATAGATCATGCGGTACAGGCGTTATTTTCGTCTCAAACCGATACCGGAAAGGGGCATTTTGTACCTACGACTCTGATGGGAGGATAACATGTGTGGATACATTCTTAGGTGGCCGGAAAGTGCGATTTATTAATGTGTATGCCCCTGTAACAAGGAGTTCAACTAACGAGTATTTTAAAAATTTATGGAATTACATGCCTAAAAAACCACCTTGCGTGGTGGTTGGAGATTTCAACTGCGTCCTGGATAGCAATCGAGACATTCGCGGACCAGGACAGGGGAAATCACACTACCACGCGAGAGAATTGAAAAAATTGTTAACATACTACAATATGTCAGATGCATGGTTATGGTTGCATAGTAACACAATTGAATACACGCGTTCATGCGGAAAAACAGAAAGCAGACTTGACAGAGCTTATATGTCTCCTTGTCTTCTAACAGAGCTGGAGGAAATACAGACTATGAGCGGTCCAGAAGGAACGAAAACTTTTAGTGACCATAAAGCGGTTATTTTTACACTAAAAGGAAGAGAAGGACCAACCCACACCCCAAGAATGTGGCGTATGGATGCATCAATATTACATGACCAAACAGCATGCGAAGACATAAAACTGAAAATAAAGAAAAGTTTAGACAATAATGACACAAATGAAAACTGGGATGATCTAAAAGAAGAATGGAAAAAAATCTTCATGGAAGCTGGGAAAAACATGAAAAGAAGAAACACTAAGATCCTGAATGAAATATTACGTAGAATCCGTATAATAGAACGAGGAGGAGAACAGACTTGCTGCATACAAGAATACCTCGAGTGTTTACGTGCCAAATATAAACATCACTTGAGAGAGATAAGACAAAACGGAAAACGTCACACAGAATCACAGCAATGTGATCAAATGAACTTAAGTCAACCAGTTCATGAACTACACAAAGACACCGAAGGAAAGAGAAGAATAGAAGCAATACGGACAGACAAAGGTGAAATCACCACAAATGAACAATCTATTAAGGAAGTATTCCTTGATCACTTTCAAAAAGTATTACAAGGAATCAACCCCATACAAGATAGCAATGCAACCAGATTATTTGAAAACCTTCCACAAGTACAACGGGAAGACCACGATCAACTGTGTGCCCCTGCCACCAAAGAAGAAGTATTTCAAACAATCAAGAAAATGACGCGAGAAACAGCACCAGGACCAGACGGTATTTTGACAGGATTCTACCTTACCTTTTTCGACATAATCGGACAAAGACTAGTAAAAATGATAAACAATTTCATCATTCAAAAGAAGAAACCTCCTTCTTTCGCAAATGGAAGAATTATTCTACTAGCTAAACCTAACAATGACCTACTAGATGTGAATGGGTGGAGACCCGTCACATTACTAAACTCAGACTATAAAATAGCAGCAAAGATCTTAACAAATAGACTAAATGATGTATTGCCAATGATTATATCAGAATTACAAGCAGCAGCAGTTCCAGGGAGATCGATATTCGCGTCTTTGACTTTAACACGCGATATATTCACTTATGTCAAACAAAAACAAATTAAAGGTGCCTTCATTACGATAGATCAAGAGAAAGCATACGATAAAGTGAACCATCATTATATATATGAGACTATGAAACAATTCGGTTTTCCTCAGGACTTCATAGACATCATCAAATTACTATATAAAGATATTACAAGTGAAATACAAATTAACAACACGCTCACAGATTGTTTCTCGGTTACGAGAGGGGTGCGACAAGGTTGTTCACTCTCACCAGGACTCTTTGTATTGACTTTGGATCCGCTACAGAGAAGAGTCGACCAAGAAAAAAGAATGAGAGGTTTCCCATTGCCAGGATTGGGGGAAATAAAAATTTCAGTCTTTGCGGATGATATATCTTTATTTATTAAAGATAAATGCAGCTACCAGACATTTCTGCAAATCTTCGAAGAGTATGCTATAATATCTGGAGCAAGAATTAATAAAAAAAAAGCAAAGCACTGCGATTTGGGGATTTCAGAGAAGAATCACTTGGTGAAGTACAATTTGTGCAAGCTGCAAAAGTTCTCGGATTGTGGTTTCAACCAGGAGACATTTCGCCAAAAAGTTGGGACGAACCCCTAAAAAAAGCTGCCCAAGTGGCCGAAAACCCACGCCATCAAGATTTAAGCCTAATAGAGAAGGCGGAAGTAGTGAAAACAAAACTATGTTCTCCTGCCTTCTATGTAGCAAGAATCGCAAAAATGCCTCGACTGGTTGCAAACAGACTGACTACCCTCATAGGGAGCTTCCTTTGGGGAAAGAAACCAGCACCAGTTACAAAAACAGTTACTAGAATACCCCCATCACGAGGGGGTTTAGGGATACCAAACGTTTCTCTAACAGCACGAACTCTGGCAGCAAAAACAGTAAGCTCATTAATTCACGAGAATAACTTCCCTGGAAAACCTTTACTGAGATATTGGATTAGTACTCTTGATCGCTTTGTCACAACAGAGATCTGGAAAGGCCCGAGAGCCGAAATCCCGCTTCAATTTTACAAAGAAGCAGTGAACACAAAAAAAGCGATTGAGGAACTCTGTCCAGAAACCCCACTAGCAGACATAAAGACCGCAGAAATAAGCGCTACAATGGCTCTGAAGGAGTTGAAGACAGAAGATGTACCAAAAAGCCTACCACATAAGTGGAAATTTTGGAAACACACGCAATTACCGAAGGAAGTGAAAGACTTTGAATGGAAAAGACGGTGGGGAGTTCTCCCGACAAAAATAAGACTTGCACGGTTCGGGATCACACCATCAGAGGAATGTCCTAACTCCAAACAACCTGAATCGCAAAGGCATGTATTCAAAGAATGCCCTTCAGCAAAAGTTGTTTGGAAGATAGCCAACACCAAGTTCAGAACAAATCTAGCCAAAGAAGAGAAGAAGAAAAGCCTCTTTGAAAAATTACTGACCATAGTAATAATGTATAATTTGTGGAAAAGAAGAGGGCTTGCTGAAATTAAGAAAAAGCCCCAAAAAGCGGTGTATCCGGTATTAAAAAACACCAGAATCATGATGTGCAAAATATTAAATGAAGAGCTAGAAAAAAATGGAATAGACAATTTTCTTAAAAAATGGCATACAAAATTTTGGATAGTTAAAGAAAACACAGTTGAAATCCCACTTATTCCATACTAACACGCCTTTAAATCTTTGAACTTTAGGAAAAAAAATGGAATTATGTGACCCCAACAACATTTCAAGAATACCAATTTTGTGAGAAATAAAGGGCAGCCTAAACATTGTATAAAAATACAAGGCTGATCCATTTGCAAGTGCATTTTCCAATGTATTGTGAGTCAAACTAAACATTGTATAACTGTGCAAGTTTGAACGAAAGTACAATATAATAGCCTAAACATTGTATAACTGTTCGAAACTAATCAAATTTTATGTTAAAAATGCCTAGTGTATAATTGTGTGTAATAGTATGTAAACAGATACCAGTATATCAAGAAAAATGAATGGTGTTACACCTGTGAATTGTAAAAAATGTAGAGATGACAATAAACTTCTCCTTGTGTATACTGTCGGCACGCTTTCTTTTTTATCCGGCGGCCATGCTGGTCAGTGACAACCTAAGAATTACAAACACGCATCACCCACGAAAACACAAATAAAAGCTAGTTGTTTCAAGCTAGAATGTTACTTTGACTGAGTGCTGACATCGGCATCAACCGTTAAATTTGCTCTATTGTGGTTCAGGTTTGATCATAAAACTAGTGACATGAGGACGGATTTGTACACGAAAACAAATTACTCCATCTCCCGCTAAAGGAACCATGTGTGGATGCGAAGCAGCGGGGAGATGGTTAGCTTGAGCGGGAGATGGTTTCGCGGCAGCGGCCCGAGCGCTCATCACGCTACACAGGAGAGAGAACGAGGCGCGCTCTCCGTCATTTTCATACCGCGGAACTACCGTGGCGCCCCTAGCGGAGTATGCACCTGTCACACTAGCTAGAGGAGAGAAAGGGGGGAGCGTAGGAGAGGAGAGAGAAGGGGAGGGGAGCGCATGCGCTGTGGGGGTGTGGGACGCCGCGGGAGGGACGGACAAAGCCCCCGCCTTAAGCTTCTTCGCATCTAAAAAAAAAAAAAAACTCACTAGCCCTTCCCCTGTCGAGAAAATGGGGGTAAGCGAAGCTTGTCGGTTGTGTACGTGACCTACTACTTTTCCTTCCGTTTCCTACAACTTTTCTTTCTCTTACTACTTGTCCTTCCTTTTCCTTGTACTTTTCCTTCCGCTGTGTTGTACGATTACCTGCTCGTGGCTGTTGTCCCTTGCGTTCGATGTCTCGAGTTTGCTCGGCAGCCAGCTGTGGAAGAAGACGACGACGACGGCGCAGGAGCAGTGGCACAAGGGCGTGCCGCGCACGAGCACGAGTGCAACCCGAGACGCGCCAACCAACGAGCTGCGGAAGAAAACGATGACGCTGATGCAATGCTGATGCAATGCTAATGTAATGCTGATGATGTTAGTTTTCCGCGTACACCGACCCCGAAACAAGTGAGCCAACAAAGATTCGCTTAAAATGCTGTTAAATGCGAAGCATGTCTTGGCGAACATCTGCCACTTTGAGAGGATCTATCTATCTATCTAGCCGCCCCCTTCTTGGGGCTCTCATGATCGTCTTTCTAACTTTGTATTTACAAAAATTGGCATAATATGACAAGAGTGTATGACAAACATAAATGAAAGGTCATAACATGAACGTCATGACATGCGCGTCATGTAGGCCATGAAACAGACGCCTAAAATTACAATTACCCAGCGAAAAAAGATTAACACTTAAAAACCACTGAAATGGGCTCGGACGTGGGTACTAAGTGAAGGAAACACTAAAGAATGATGGTAGAATGCATAGTCATGAGCATGACTCAGCAAAAATGACATTGACTAAGCAAAAAATATTAACACTCAAAAACCACTGAAATGGGTTCGGACATAAATGATAGATCATGTCATGAATGTTATGACATGGGTGTCATGTAGGTCATGAAACACCCGCCTCCATTTTGGTGCCCTCATGGTCGTTTCGTTAACTTGTTAGGCTCTCCGCACCGTGACTGCTTCGCATATCATCGATTCTCACAGGGCGTGGGATCTTCCGCTTCTTTAAATACGGGAAACCACTCGACGTCAGGTATAAGCGAGCCTAATTGGCTGGCGCATTTACGCTTTTGTTTGCTCCTTTGTTTTGTTTTATCAAGTACAATGTACTTGCATATGCGATACGTTATATTGTACTCAATGCACCGGTATTGATACATACCTCATTTGCACGCTTTCCCATGGGTGAATACATTTTCTTGTGATCTATGCATATTCTGTTTGCGTTGGACGGCCTACATAAAACCTTTCAATTTTTAGGTTGTCACCGACTACAGCGGGGTGCAGACCCAAATGCGGATACGCGTTTGTAGTTTTCGCCATACTACGGCTTCTCGCGTGAGAGAGTTGTGCGGTGGTGGTAGTGTTCTACGTGACAGCCATTGGTGTCGCGGGATGTGTGTGTAGGTTATGTATGTTCTTGTAAATGCCCAGAGTGCGACGAATGCGCAACAATCTACCACATTGTATGGGCATAGTGTGGGCCATGGAGCGCGAGTCCTCACCCGGCAATTATCAGTCACACGCCTACGCCCAAGCGCATGCATATTGGGAGCCGCGAAAGGGACGCGAGAAGGACTTCCGTCCCGAACCGTTACCACCTAACCTACACACATATCCTACAACACTACGAACGCCGCACAACGATTTCACGCGACAGGAAGACGTGTAGTATGGTTGAAAGTGTAAACAAACACGTACCCACATTTGAATTTGCACAGCGCCGTACATCCATCGCTATACTCTTCCAAATGCCTACGTTGCGATGAATGCGCAGCGCTCTACTACGGGGTGTGTGCATGCGCAAGCACACCCGAGCTAACACTGATACTACATACCACCCTGTATGTGGTATGTTATTTGTGTCCGTTTGTACTACCCTTCCTATGGTACGGGAACAAGTTAAGAAGCTCGGGAACAAGTTAAGGACCGCACAAAGAGCGATGGAACGAGAAATGTTTGGCCTAACGTTAAGAGACAGCAAGTGAGCGGTGTAGATCAGAGAGCAAACGTGGGCAGCCGATATTCTAGTTGACATTAAGCGGGGAAAATGGAGCTGGGCAGGCCATGTAATGCGTAGGATGGATAACTGGTGGACCACTAGAGTTCAAGAATGGCTACCAAGAGAAGGGAAGCACAGTCGAGGACGGCAGAAAACTAGGTGAGGTGATGAAGTTAGGAAATTTGCAGGCGCAAGTTGGAATCAGATAGCGCAAGATAGGGGTAATTAGAGATCACAGGGAGAGGCCTTCGTCCTGCAGTGGACTTAAATATAGGCTGATGATGATGATGATGATTATGTACTACCCTTCCTGATCTGGGCTTATTTCAGCCCGTTAGTATAGCAATGCAAGGAGGCAGCGCTGTCCAGCCCACTGTAATGGGAGGCAACGCTGTCCAGCTCCGACTCGAAAGGACCAGCTCAAGCTGCTCGACCGAGTAATTAGGGCAACTAATGCCCTCTAGACTGCTGGCCCGAGGGGACCACCCACTACTGAGGGGAGGAGCTGCCCACGCTGGATTTGTTCGGTTGCTGTTCGGAATCTGTTCTATTCCCTCTCTCTCTCTGCACCAAAGCAGATACACACAAGCACTTTTAAAGAGAATAACATTTTTGTTTTGCTTTTCGCCTGCTTTCGTGGTCGGGGGTTCGTGGTCGGTGTTTGGACTTTCACCACCGACACAAAGCCACCGGCGCAAAAGCCGCGTTCTCTCGTGCCACATAGTTGCAGGGCACTCTCGCTGCCCGAACCACAACAACAATTCCGAACGTAGTTTTTGCAAACTTTTGGATTGCAGATATAATTCCTGCAATGGTTAAGATAAATATTTAATCAAATTTTGTTAAACATCCCGGGGTATTGCGCAGGGGTGTTAAACAAGGCAGTGATGGACGTTACGATGCTGATACTGTGCTTCATTGCAAACATCCCTTCGTAATGTCGTCCGTTTTGGGAGGGCAAGCGAAATGCCGGGCCTGCCGCCCCGTGCAGTCGCGCAAGAGCTTTGGATCGTCTGAAGGTATCGATGAGAGAGAGAGTTTATGGAGTGCAAGAGACGCTGTGGCGGAGTTGAGATAAAATTTATTCCCCCGTAGGCAGACGTAGAGCAGTCGTATGTAACGATACAAAGGCGTAGAATGACTACACTATAGTCTATCGTGAGTGCAACACATCACAATAGATATAAACTAAGCCGAAGGAACAAAGAGAACAGAAAGGGGTGTGGCGAACACTGGCAACTGTCACTTCAAGAACACTATTAGAGTGTATGAGGAACAACAATGTTATTTGTCAGCCTCGGATTCATATAGACGATACCCGTGGCACACACCAGTGCGAAATTGTCACTGAGGCAAGCATAAGTTTTGCACATCAGAGCTATGGCTGTAGGAGAGTTTCGTGCCTCAAGATACGGTTAGGTACCCCTAGACCAGCGGCGAAGAAACTCGGCTCCACCCTGTCTCAACAGCTGTTCTTCTAAGTGACTTCGCACACAGAGACGTTGCTCACTGACTTGGAGGCTTGCATCACTTGCATGCACCCAAGAAACAGTGCAGTAACAATTAGCATATGCGCACTACAGTAGCGAAGGCAGAACGAGCACTGCGCGTGGTCTTCATACAGGCAAAAAGCACAACACTGTTTCATAAATAGCAGGCACACCTACGAAGACTAGAGAGGCTTCTATCACGGCTCCCATCCGCGAGCAAAAAATAGTGCGTCACATATTGAATATGTTTATATAGCTACGTGCCATGCAGTTCGATGCAAAATTAGGTTGCCTGCTTCTATGTCGCAAGATATGACGCATTTATTACATAAGAGGCGTGGGAGATCTGCACGAGCGGAGGGACATATTTATGCGCCCGTCGGCCACAGCGCATCAGCTGCGCTCACGACCGAAATATGCTAGGTCACCTGTACTGGAAGCGCAAATATGCACAAGTAATACGTAATTTGATCTAAACTCGCGTTCATAAGTTGTAGTTGTCATATGTGAAGTAGATCTTTCGTAGAAAATGTCCCAGATGAAAAACATGTGCACTCCTAAAGGCGTGCGCGGATCGATACCTAAATGACCGCACTACTTGCGTACCTTCCGCTCTGTTGCCTACTATCTATTTCAGAGATTTCAGAGTTTTCAAAGCTTCACAGTGGTGTGTACACACTGCAAGAATACCCGTATGTATTGTACTGCTAATATACCTTCATACATTATTATAAAGTAGAGAGACAGAAGAAAGGGTAAAGGCAAGGATTACAAATTACTGTAAGAGAACGCGCTAGCTTACAAGCTACAAATGTAAACATCTTTCGAACAACAGGCTTAAAAGGTGGCATTTTCTGGTTATTTTTAAAGGTGGGCTGTTACAGGTGCTCCCTCGGGCGAGTTTTTCGGGCATACCCCGTTGCCTGGTCAACGGGCAGCAAAGTGTAGGCTTATCTTAAGCACCGTTATATTGAATTTGGGTGGCAAGATTTGAAATATCATCCAACGCCACACAGCCCAAGTTTCACTTTCCGTCAACTTGCAAAATATTCTCACATTGATATCGTCTCTGCGTTGCACAGTGGCAGAAGAAAATGATGTTGTAGCCTACGCAACGCATTATACATTACACAGCTGGCCCTGTTCCAATAAACTACCTTCTGTTTCTTGAACGGGTTGGCTACGATGCTCATAATCCATCACCTTGCGCTTTTGACTAAACTTCGAACGTCGTGAGCCACTTCTAAAGACCTTGGGCAAGCGGAGATGCAAACTTTGAGCACGCCGACTTTCAAATGGGCGTATCGAATGCCCGTGAGTCACGCATACATAAGCAGTACGCGCCTTAATGACTCACGTGCAACTGGGCTTTTAGCGGCAGCGCACTTGTAAAGCGCAGTAGCCGGAAGTCGGCCGCTTCAAAATCACTCCAATCAAACCCTCCCACTCAAAATTACCATGCCCTACATTTACTGCCGTCGGTTAACATTCTTGCAAAGCACCCTTCTAGATAAGCAGCTGTTGAACATGTACGACTGGATATAGTTGGCGCGAGTGCCTTTTGACGTCTAAAAAAAGGCAAAGAACATGGCCGACATGAAGCGCAGCGTCCGCTTCTGTAGGCTGTGCATGAATATTTTTTTCTAGGTATTGAAAGAGGAACATCAAAGCCTGGTTAACCTACTGCCTATAAGCGTTTTCTTTATATTTTTAAGCTTATTTAGCTTTAGTTTTCTTTAGCATAGAGGCTGTAGACTGGAGTACGCTTTGTGTGATATTGAATCTGACTTTTAATTTATTTTTTTCTGATTCAAACGAGGGTAGGCTGAGGCTAATTGGATAAAGCCTGACAAAGGTCTCAGCGCCTTGAAACGACAGGTTTGACAGGAGATTCCGTGCATAGGAACAATTTTCGCAAATTACAACAGCGTTGACTACTGTGAAAAATCATGGTAATAATGTCTATCATCATTATAATCAAATACCTTCAAATTTATAGAGCAACATGCAGCAACAGCATAAGTGCAACTAAAGATTGTGACATGCTAAAAGTGTGCCAAAATTATTAAAAAAGAGAAAAAAGTCACCAAATTTGTATAGCATTAGAAATGAACAGCATGCACCAAGTATGTATGTATATCTATCTATCTATCTATCTATCTATCTATCTATCTATCTATCTATCTATCTATCTATCTATCTATCTATCTATATATATATATATATATATATATATATAACGTCTGAGCGTGTGCCAAAATAATTCAAAATAAAAGGAAAGTACAACTGGGAACTGGACACGCATTATATTTGTCTCAGTAATGCAAAAACATACGAACAAAAACAATAAATAAGATCATATCATGTGGATCCCGAAAAGGAAATATACGTAATTCTTGGCAATCTCAGGGGATCCTCTTGGCAGAGTATCCTCACATCGGGTGATCCTCTTCCATCTGAATTTAATGTCGTAATTTTTCTGTGTTGGTGGCGTTTTATGTGCTTTGCTGTAAACTCAACCATGAGCAGAGACTACACATACTTGTCACAGGTCATGCGCTGACAATGCATGCTCATGATGTGTGTGTGTTTGCAAGTTCATGTCAAGCTTTTGATCATAGTGCAAGTTTCTTTTTCCTCGAAGCGATCTTGAAAGATTTCGATTATTTCTATGTCTTATCGCTATTGTTATTTCGCTTAGTGTTCTTTGTTTGTTACGATTTTCGAGTAGTGAATTCTTCAGCAGCTAAACGTGCCTTACTCTGCAGTATAAAAAAAAGAAAAGAAAGGAAACAGATGGCAAGAACATAAAAACATTACAAAAGAAGCTACCCCGTTGGCCACACTGGAAGCTCACAGTACAAATAGCTATAACTTGAATGCAAGCACGTGACCTGATTGCTTCTCGGCTCTCCGCTCGACGACACAAAGCGGCACCTTCCCCATCAGATAAGATTAAATAATCGGAAAGTTAATTCGCAGAGCGCTTCATATGCAAAATCTCGCGCCGCGCGTACAGCCTTGGATTGCAATCGTAAGTATTACGACACAGACAACTCAAAGAAACTGGGGACACGCGCTTGGCTTGTTTGTTTGCTTGCTTGTTTGCTTAGAGCACGTCTCTACGGAATGCAGAAAGGAGAAGATTTCGAAGCTCCACCCGCTCGTTCCGTTACGCCGCCGTGAGCCATTAGAGACCACTTCAATATCCGCAATAACGATTGAAAGATTAGATGTAGCACACAGTTCGCGGGCTGATACACTCCTCGAATGAATTCAAGCAGAGGCATAAACACTCGCCAGGCGTGGCGCGATAAGTACGGGGGGGGGGGGGGGGGGGGTGCAGCATAACTAACAGTCGTTCAACAAGCGTTCGAAACACCCGCGGGAACCGCCGCGTTTACGCACGCACAGCACGCGGTCTTCGTTCATCACGAGCGACTGTGCGTCCTGGTTTGGCAGCGATCTCGGTCTCGCAACCTTGGCAACACCGGGGCAAAGATTCAGGGCGGACGAACGGACGGTCCCGCGGACCTCTCCCGCCTTCTCGGACCATCCCGCGGAGAGCGAGAGCGCGCGAGAGGAGGTGGTCGTAGTAGCCGGGCGCTGCTTATACACGGGGTTAATCGCGATGCGATGAGGATGCTGTAGCTTTATTGCTCGTGTCTTTCTCCGCTACATTCGTTTTCTTTTTTTTTTAATTCTGACAGAAGCGGACGCTTCGGCCCGCCCTATGCAGACGAAGGGGGGAGGAGGAGATTCTCGATAGCTCTGCGCAGGACCTCAGGCGGGGATTTCCGGGGAGTGCTTGCTCTTCGGTGCGGTCACTATGCGGCCTGCAGAACGTAACCTCTCCGTACACCATTCGCTGTTACCTCCTCTCTCGGGGATAGCTAACGAAGCGACGTCCGCGAAGACCATTGGCTGCGTCTTCTTTTTATGTTTTAACGCATCGTCGATCTGTCACTGCGGAGCATGCGGCCGAATTCGAGTATAAAAGCGTCGTAAGGCAACGGCTTACCAGTCTTACGTCGCTCTGGTTCTTGTGATCTTCGAGCTCTGTACTGGATCTAAACCACCTCCGAACACCATGAACGCCATTGTGAGTATACCTCAGGTCGTCGTTATCACTGTCGACCCCGTCAACCCCATCTGGATTAAATGCCCGCACAAGAAAGGCGTTGCATCAAAGCTCTCATGTTACCGTTGGTCTGCCACAGCCTTGCTGAATTTAACCAGTTTGATTGCTATTCAACTACATATCCCCCGTAAAAGTGTACTGTAAAGCAAATACCTAAGCTCGGCAGACTGATAGCTCAACAAAGGTGCGCAAGTGGTAACACGCGCCTACAAGGACAAAAAAAAATGAAGCTTTATTTCGGCCATGCGACGGAAACCGCCACCATGGGAAGGAAATTGGCAGAAGAAGAAAAATAGGTTAGAATGTCATTTAGCAGAAAATTCTAGATCATGAACATTAACCTACCAACGTCGTTAAAAAGAAAAACGTGTAATCGCAGCATTCTGTCAATACTGTCGAACCCGGATATATCGAACCCTCATATAACGATTTATTGTGTATAACAAACAGCAGTAAAATCCCCTTGAAATTTTTTGTACAAAATTTTTATTTGATATATCGAATTACCTATATATCGAACATTTTGTGATCCCCTTCAGATTCGATTAATGCGGGTTCGATTGCACAGTGTATTGCTTTCACACTTTTGAAGCTAAGAAGGAAATATCAGGCCTCTAAATATGAGACCTCTAAATAATATATGGTAGGAGAAGCGTGATGAGTTAGGCAGACGAGTGTATAGATCACGGCCTGGAAGGCGGTGATTGATATTTTAGTTGAGATCACGAGACAGTCTCAGAGCTGGGCTAGGTCATGTAGCTGGTGGTCTCTTAGAGCTCCACCATGTGTGGAAATGGGGATAGAAATCAAAGTCCAGGGTGCGGGGGCTAAGGAGATGTACCAAGAGCGAAAAATCTTCACTGAAAGGAAATGTTTCATTCCCGCAGAAAAGAAAAGAAGGATAACTGGAGATCTCTGGTACAGGTCCTCGTTTGGAAGTACAGTTATTTGGACTTGCTTTGACGATGATAACAACTGTGACAAATCCATCGACTCGCGTACCGAATCTGATTAACATAGCAACGGCGGCTTTATTCGACGCCCCGCATGTTCATCCCCGTTCGCGTTCCTCTTTATTCCCCCAGTAACCTGAGATTCCGTGCACTACGCGGTGAAAATGTCTGCTCTCATTCGTGGCCTTACCAACATGACGTCGAACGAAAGCGAATACGTCCAGTTAGGGATTAGCCTCATTACACAGTACTCTGTTGAAAATGACGAGTTTCCAAAGTCGCGAAGCCGCGTGGAAGCCAGAAGGCACGACGTTTAGGCAAATTAATGCACTTCCCCGATTGCAACTCCTGTACACACTCTTGTTGCAGCAATACTATGGGTAGACCAAGCAGAGTTGGGGCTCCCGAGGAACCACAGCGACCACAAAGCGCGATTATTTCACTGCCATCACTCTAAAGTAATAAAACATTCCATGCAGCCATCAGCAGATGCAGTGGTTTTGCAACAGCTTGGCAGGACATCCTCTTTCGCATTGCCGGGATGACGAGTCAATTTTTTTGTATAAGAAATGTGGCATATCATTCAATAAGTTCATTGGCTGTTGTAGCCAGAACTTCTGCGCAAGCTTCCCGAAACACCAAACTGCGGAAACCAGTGCCAAGAACCACAGAGACGATGGAACAAGAAGGCTGTTCTAAGCAAAACACTTCAACATAGATGTGGGTAACGAGGAAAATGCGGTGTCCATCTATAGCGTTAAATTGCACACGGGAACGTTTATTGAACTCAAGATGCCTAAGGGCTTCTTTCTGTCCAGGAGATTTTGGTAGGCTTTGGCAGAGCGTAGTCCTTTTGAGTGGAGAAACTAGTCGTTTTGCGGCTTCAGGGATAGCGCTTTGTTTCTTCAAGCATCCAGGAACACTGATTGGGTGGTAGTGTTAATATAGAGCGCCTGTGAGTAGATATTGCGCGGAACACCACGAAAATATGTGTATTCGAGTGACAGCAGAGACGCCCTCCAAATGTACGGTGCGGGAGCTGTGGTCCTGCAGAAGCAATGTCAGTATTATTTCGACACCTTCGAATGATGCAGGCACTTTTTAAGTGAATAGCAGCGGAATGACGGAGCGTGAACAGTGGAACGAAAAGCAACATTTAGTTAACTATTCCTAGATTGTGAGAAAAATCTGACCCCTTAAGGACAGGGCGTCCACATTTGTGAACGCGACCTATTTTTGCCATTTCTGTACAGTGGTAGCAAGGAATAGAACTCAAGCATGAAGCTCATGGCAAATTGAACATTCTGCTAAACTAAATTACTTTCATTTTACTCCTGAGTGATATGTATCGTTAGAGAGTAGAGCTTCGGTGAAGGCACTACCATGTCTTACGTGACGTTTGACGTGGGGCATGTTCGTAGAAAACTCGAAATATATTTTTGTTTGTGCATGTAACTTGTGCATGTAATTTGAATTGGTGATTCGATCCTTTTTATGAAGAAATGTAGCAGACTGACTTTACAATATTCAAATATTTAGTTGCTCTGTAATACGATGACTCATCATAAAATGGACAGAGAGTCATTCCACCACCTTGACTTGCTTTCAGTTGGAGTCTCAAGCACCCTGGCATAAAAGTCTATGTTTTGACATAAAAGTGTGTATGCTTGACACATGTATCGATAGTTCATCATAATTCGCGTCTGAAAGGGCTAAGGAAGACGCACGGTCGAGTTGCATGGAGGACATGTGTTAGTAACATGCCAGATAAGAAGAATATATAGCTGTTCTAAATAAAATTTTGCACTATTCTCGTCTGCAGGTAAGCATCAGAAACCCAGCAAAAGACGAACTTTACAGTCGGGTAATTAGACAAAAAAACATTCAAAATGGTCTGTTACCTTTCATCGGGCATATCAAATACTTGCAGAGCTTTTCTGCGTCTTCACATACGTGTCCACAGTAGATCTGAAAAGCTGTCCACAGGTATCTGGATCGACACTGTCTCATGTGATGTTTTGCAACGTCGCAATTTTTTTACTTGGGTCTCCTGTCCGCGCCTTGTTATTTGTCTCGCAGCTCTCCACCGTTCTATTCGCCCTATTCTCGGCGGCCTCCGCCGGCTTCATCGGCGGCTACAGTGGCTACGGCGCTGGCCTCGGTGCCGCCGGTAGTGGCGCTGGACTAGGAGGCGGCTATGGCGCCGGTTACGGCGCTGGTCTCGGAGGTGCTGGCGCCGCCGCCCCGGCCGTTCGCAGCACTTCCTACAGCAGCAGCGCAGGAGGCGCGGCGATCCTTCACGGAGGCGCAGCTGGTGGTCACGGAGGCGCTAGTCTCGGTCTGGTCTCGGGTGCCGGCCTCGGATACGGAGGCGGTCTTGGCTACGGAGGTGGTCTCGGCTACGGAGGCGGCCTCGCCCTCGGCGGTGGTCTCGGATACGGCGCTGGCCTCGGCGTCGCTCGTCCCGCCTTCGCCGTAGCCGCTGCTCCAGCTGTGGCCGTGGCTCGTCCCGTGGCTGTAGCTCGCCCGGTGGCTGTAGCTCGTCCAGTGGCTGTCGTTCGACCGGTCGCCATTGCTGCCCCCGCTGTCTCTACCGTGGCTGCCTATCCGGCGGTCGCCGTCGGAGGTGGTCTCGGCGGTTACGGTGGTTTCGGTGGCCTGGGTGCTGTCGGCGGTGGCTACGGTGCCGGATACGGTCTCGGTCACGGTGCTGGTGTCGCTAGGCTTGCTGTCGTTGGTGGCTACGGCGCCGGCTACGGTGGTGGATACGGCTACGGCCACGGCGCTGGCCTTGGCAGGCTTGGAGTTACTTACGGCCATGCCGCTAAGTGGTGGTAAGTTGTCCCATGTTGTGATGAGTGCATGCAATCGTAAGGACTTACTTATACGGCGATGTGTGCTAATAAACAGGCCTGTGGTCTCAAATATGCACTCGTTGATAAATGATTCACAGCTGCTGTACGCGTTACAAAAGCTACCACGTATCAGCGTCACTGGACCCTTGTATAGAACTACTGGTGCATTCAACCTTAAGACATTCATAATAAGTTTTCTTTCTTATCTTAATTTTTTGGTATTAACAGTATTAGAGAAGTTTAATCTCTGGGCCAAGCAAAAGCACTTGCTGAACTCGACATTGCGTCTATAGCTATGGATGAGACTTTTAGCAGCGGGTGCCTAGTTTTTGCCAATCACGAACACCCCTTTCTTTGCATGCACTTGATTAGATATGCGTCCATGTCAGCGAGAACGCTCGCGAAACTATTGGAATCTCTGCTAATAGCAGGTAGAAACAACAATAGATAGCTATTAATAAGTGGGTAGCCCGTTCAGGCATGCAGGACTCGAGCTAGATAATTTTTGAACGTCCGTTTTGTATTTCAAGCAAAGATGCAGTAGAATCTACTGATGCCCTCAGTTGTGTGCTCAAAACACGTGCAAATTGGCGCATGAAGTAAAGAAAAAGCCTTTCAAGTACCCCCATTACTGAGTGAAAAATCAAAGCCCCTATCCCAAAGGAAGATGGTTGAACGCAAAGCTTTCTCTCATGCAAACTGAATCAAAGTCCAAAGCCAACGACCACGCAACGAACCCAAGAAATGCTAAGCGACCCGATGCGATGCATATGCGATTTGATTGCTTGTTTAGGATTGTATTTTGTGAACGTATACAGTGTATACAGTTCGTCTGAGTAGCGTGGCGTTGCAGTTCACATTGTTCTTATCGGTACAACTGCGAATGTAAACTGTAGTGTTTTACGATACCTATGTCGTGCGCCGTTGTTATCCTGTGTGCGCAGATGCGCAGCCATTGTTCTATTGTGTGCGCAGATGCGCACATAGTTCCATTAAGTAAGTTGGTTTCCCTGCACTGCGTTTTGGTGCTCAAGGACGAATCAGAATACATTGTGACATGAAGGTGCAGTAGAGCCCTCTACCATACCAATTCGTGTTTTCCCATGTCATTCCACTTGCCGGAGGCAAATATAATAATATTCTACAGCGCTGGCACCTCAGCACAATTTTCTCGGGGGGATTAGTTTCTCTGCGTTTTGTTCTGATTACTCCCATGGACCAGTGGCCAGTAACTAAGCGAAAAGCTATACTTCTATAGCATAAATTCAAATGTCATGCCCCTTTCGTGAGGCTTCCCGGTTTCTCTACGTAGATCTTGAGCGTGCAGGTTTACAAAACCACTAATCATATCTTGTCTTTTGCTTTTCAGAATACAGGACCCTTCAGAATGCCCTTGGATGCAATGACATCATCGTCAAATCAGCACGGTGGACTTGCGCGGTTTCACTGGGTCTAAACAAAGAGCTTTAATTTATATTTAATTTAATTTCCCATAAAATCTCACTGCATGAACTTCCTTACACATGAGCTTTCATTATACGCGTGGGTATGGCTCAAAATTGGGTTTATCATTGGGAAACGTTTGTTACTAGCCGGCAGACAAGCTTGGTTTGGAGGTTTGTTACTAAATAAAAGAATTTGTTACAAAACGATTTGTGGAATTTCTTTATGACGTCCAATACAGATTTTGGCTACCAGTGTTTTTCTCCGCAAACGGACGTCACGCCAGAAACCTACTGCAAGTCAAACCAATCAACAACGCGCCACAGGCAACTTCAAAAATAAAAAAAGAGCAAACATCAAATATTCCTATAGCTTCGAAGTCATTTACAGCAACAGCAGTCGGTTCTTCCAGTGAACACCACCATCTTACCGTTAAGAACTTCCCCTTTGCGATGGCTCGACGTTATCCTCATCTTTGCAGTATTGCCTTGTAAAAACGCATGCCTACACACCAGTGATAAGAGTGGCCGAACAAGGCATGGGCTCAGGCTGGAGCCAATGTTTCAGCAAGGGTGTTCGACAAGTTCACCTCGTCAATATGTTAGTTCCAGGTTAAGACAACTCTTCCTCGGCCACTCTTTATCCCTCAATGTAACCATCTTTCTGCGAATATCTATCTTCTTCGGATGCACAAGCCCGCTGATACCTGATCTGTGTCGCACGCAAAACCCTGGACACGAGTTAACGAAGCGCCGGAGTTGAGCGATAGCGCCTTGGCTAGCGCGTCCAGCTCTCGACTGCAGATTGTGGCCGTAGCATGAGTTTGAATCTCTCTACTGGGGATGGATAAAGCCCTGTTTCTCTCCGTCTTATGGTCGGGGGTGAGGAGGTGGCCAGACGACACGATGACTGTGTCAACGAGTGCCATATTGGAGTGCACAGTGTTTGGCGTAACGGAAAAGACGGGCGGATACAGCGAACCAGGGCCAAGCTTCTTTTTTTTTTCGCAATTGCTTTCCGCCATCGGTTGCCCGCCTTCGCTAATGATATGTCCAGCATCAAGATTGACTGGATTTTTTATTGCAGGCAATTTTATCGCAAAAGGTTTTTGTGAACAGAGGAGCCAGGTTCCCAGTCCTTAACCATTAAACTCCCAAGTTTTTTTTTCTCTATGTAACTACAAGATGTTTACTTTTTTAATTCTGGCAAATGTTGCACGTTACATCTGGGTCAGAAAAATATATTCCATTTTCAGTTTATCTATCACAATAAGCCGAAATATTAATAAGACTTCTGCTCTGACTTTGCCTCAGCACACGTGTTCAGTTCGAGCGTAATTATATGAACGTATATTAACGTAACCAACGGAATCTAGTGCATCAAATAATCTGTTCATGTGCCGAAAGTGACATTTGCGACGCGAACTGAGTGGACGAGCGTGGCTCGTATGCGGCAAAAAAAAATTAAACAAGTAGGAAAAGCAGGTGCCTGAATGATTGCAGCTTGTCTTTGGTGAGATTGGTACAAACAGTAAGGAAGAGTTTAGTTGTGGCTTGGCAGTTAAAGCGTTACTCGCAGTCGCAGTAAAAGGGATGCCACAGTAAATCTTTATCGCTGAAGAACTGCGGTAGACGATGAAACGTAAGATTAGAACACGAGCCTTTAGTTTTAGAACGCATTATTTTTTAAACAGGTCAAAATTGTCGAGCGGAAACCGGAAATGGAGTTGTGCTACTTGAAGAACCTCGTTCCCTCTGAGATTGGAGTGCAAAAACTGAAAAAAAGGAGAGGAAGAAAACACAGATATTGAAGATGAAGCAGAAGGTAAGCTGGTCGGAAACAAGAAACACACTAAGGGAGTCTGAAGCTTGGGCGTTGTCTTCGACTTTACGCGAATGATGCAAAAGAACAAAAGACCATTTGCGGCTGGGGGTTCACCGGGCCCCTCGCTGCTTCGGAGACACGACGTGAAACGACCGCATCGATACTGAGTGCAATGTTATAGACATCAACGTGGGACTTCATTGTGAAGGCTTGGTTTGTAGAGCATGGGCCGCTGCGTAGGCGTTGTTCAATGTGCCGGTGCGGGATACGTAGAAGGCGCGCTGGTATGAGCACACCTGTCGCGTTCCTTGCACAGGCACCGTCTAGAAAATACAGAGGTCTTAGGCTCACATTAAATCTTCTTGTCCACTCTCACAAACGTATAAATACTGTCTCATGCACGTTTAGGTGATCCACAGTGGTCGAAGAAAAAGATAACGCCTCAGGCGAGAGCCTACCTTTTCACAAGGGCATTTGTTTTCGCCAGGTCTTGTTTCTAGGTCGCCAACTCCCCTGTGTTAAAATAGTTGCTGTATACAGCAAGGTATACAGCTAAGCGGACAGCGGCGATGTAAAATCTTGTCTAAATTCTGACGAAGCCGGCAAAGAAGGCAGCTTCGCGAAGACATTGCAGCATCGAAGTCAGAAACAATCTAGGCTACATTTCTGTCCAAACAAGATGGTGGGTGAGCAGGACGCTTGAAAACTCGGCGGGATGGTCGTCTGTGCTAAAGAAAACATAGTCATGCTTCCCTTATGTGCTTAATGTAAGCTACGCTTGGTTTTTCATAGGTGCCGACGCGCAGAGCTAAAATGCAGAAATGATATGGGCTTTTCGTACGCTTTTCTTGAGGCCCCTAGGTGGCGTCACGTTCCAAAGGCGCCATCGCTGCGTCTTTCAAATGGTTCCAGACGCGTTCCATTACTTGGGCTCGAAGCTGTCTCCTTAGCTGTCCACGTTGCTTGTCTCCGATGCAGGCCAGAGTTGCAACACAGCCGTACACATGGGTCCCCTTCTGGAAACACTGACTTCAGCCTGAAGATTCCCTTGTTCAGCCACCCTTGAGCGCTCCTATCAGTCTATATTATTTTTTCTGTCTCCTAAACTTCAAAGGAAGCCTACTAGTCACAGTGAGCAAACTACGTGCCGTTACGACCCCAAAGAACCAGCATTACTGCAGCGGTATGGTATGGTATGGTAAAACTTTATTATTGTCCCTCGGAACGCGCGTCAGCACGTAGCGGGCCACTCCCATTACTGCAGCGGTGGCAAAATGAAACTCTTCGTGGTGTACGTAGGCTATACATGGGGCTCAGTTCAGTGGTTCTGCATGAGTCGCATATAGTCTACTTACCTGATAAGTGGATGACTCGTGAAACAGCAATTCGTGTGTCGCGGTGTTTCAGCCTGTCACCTATTCTAATTCGCTGTAGGGGCTTTTCGGACCACGTGACATGCATTGCCAGCCATATTTGGCTTGGCAGGGATTTCTAAAGGCTTGGTTAGAGGGTGTAGGGGATCGATTTTCTCTGTTCTACCAAGGCAACTCGCAACACGAGTGCCATGCAGGATTTTGCAGGTCATATTACGAAAGTGGCGGCAATCCGCATGGATTTTTATGATTGTTTTAACCAAGGAGGTCCTTGCAAAAAAGAAGTAATCGACTCTGTTTTCACCGGGTCTTGGGGAAAAGGTTATTCGTAGACTTTGCAGCAGCAGACTGCAGCGATAAAAAAAGTCCCAAAGAGAGAGGACGGCGCACACTGTCGGTGCAGCTCGTATTTGTGTGTAGCTCATGGTTCTCGTAATTCCGTGTAATGTTTTACGCTAACCTTCCTTCTCTTATATAATCGGTAATGTTTGTATATGCACTTACCTTTCCTGTTTCCTAATAACACATATGATGCTTGTCTATTCATTACGGTGGACTGTCTTTTTTTTTTTCATTCTGACAACGACTACTACGACAACAGCAGCAACGACGACAGGAAAAACGACGACGCCATCAACAACGATGACAGCACTATGATAATGATCACTGTGATTATCAAAAATGACAACTACGATGAAGACAACAAGAGCAACAACCACGACAACCTCGACAACATCAAAGCGGCAACTGCAACAATAAACAGAAACAGCGCCGTTTAATCAACGCCCCTGGACCGATGGAATGAAGCACAGGAAAAGAACCTAAAGCTTCAGAATCAGTAATAAGCTATTGAAGAATGTTCGAGGGCGACAGAGGACTCGAACTAAGAAAGTGGACAGAGCCACATGAGCACTCGTGTCAGTGTCCACTCGCTTCGCCCGTGCTTGAACTTCGTTCAATTGGAAGAAAATAAACTCACACCAAAGCTCGGAATGTCTTTGGAATGTTTTATTTAGGCTTTCCCTTAAGAATAGATTACAAATAACTATCGGTAACATCGATTAGCACTTCATACTTTATTTGAAATGAGTTCGATTTGTCGCGTGTATAGGCAAATAGGCAGTTCGATCCATCGCAGCTGGAGTATAGGTCGCGTAAGCGAACCACAAATCCGAACTAAAACAAGCTGCTTCATCGTCTACACTATAAATTTACTTACATATTTCAGAGTTCTTAAGGGTGCAAATTAATCTATAACTTACACCCATAAGCCTTTAAGGGTGTAAGGGTGAGAGTTATAGGCAAGAACACTTTTAAGGGCGTACAGTTTACTGCGCACCTCTGGTCGCCCTTTCCGCGATGCCGATCGAACGAAAGTCCCACGGAAGGATAAGTGTCTCGAAATTCCTTTCTGTATTGTTTGGAACACGCAGCCATCTTTCGTCAGCGTTTGGCTGACACAAGCATTAAAGAAATGGCTGCCAAGCAAGGAGTCGGCGAGACCAACACGGTGTCCACAAGTGGGGTTGAAATTGCGGTTTATTTCTTGCGTTGCATGCGTGTGGCGAACTCTCACACACTGAATTTCACACGCGGTTCCGGAAAGGCATGCACGCTTCTGCAGCACGAACCAACGCTTGCGTCACCGACTCGGTGCCACCGAGGGGACACAACTCCGGGAACACTCAGGGCCGCCGCATTTACTGACTCACCCGTTTCGCGCAGCCAAATATACAGTTTTGTATTTCGTGATCTCATTTGAAGGGTCCTTGGACAGCGCGCGCGATTGCACTGTTGCACATATACTACAGAAAGAAACGAAAGGCAAATAAACAAACCACAAAATAGAAAGAAGAACGAACGTTCCCGAGTCACGCATATTTATCCGCTCGCCTTTAAACGGCTCACGCTCAGGAATGCTTCCGACACCACCCACGAGTGGAACGATCGACCGGAAGTCGGTAGCCACTAGCCTGTTCACATGAAACGCCCTCAAGATTGCCTTGACCTGCTTTTAGCCACTTAGCTTGTAAGGTAAGGACTATATATACATCTGTATTGGTTTGTTCTTGCTTCATTTTTTAAAACGAAGTTTGAAAGGCGTAATAACTAAATAAGCAAAATACGGCTCGCTCGGAGAGTTTTACTGATTTGCCGCTCAATTGATGGAAAGCCAGTTTGTTTGTTACGCATCGTAACGAGCAGCAGGATGCTGAGAATTCAGTAACAGCACCCAACACCGCATCAAATTTGTCTAAAGTTTTGCAGAAGACATTTTCTCTCAAAACTCAAAACGTCCAGCAAAGCGCAAGGAACAGGAGGTCACGTGTTCTAGTGGCTGCATTGGATGGATGTGTAGATTTCGTCAGCGTGCTCCCTTTAGAGCTTGATGCATGCCTGGTGCCACGGAGTTTCAGCACCACAATATAGCACCACCTGTAGGGCGTTTAGACGGATGGAATATGAACCCGAGAGAGAAACTGGTAATATCAAAGAACCCAAATGCAGAGGCACACCTATGCGCCCCGGTTCCCCAGTGGCTATGGCATTGTGCCGCTGAACTCGAAATCGTGGGTTCAACCCGGCCACACGGAATGCAAAAACGCTCGTGTGGGGACCGCACACATGCGTATTCGCGGTATATTGAGTGCACGGCAAAAAAAAAAAAGAAACAGTAGGTTGTCAAAATTAATCTGTGAGAAATACGGCGTGTCTCATGATGAGATCGTTGTTTTGGCACGTACAACACCAGAAGGTAAGGTATTTACAGGCACAGATCTTATGGGCGTCGTAGTTTGGGGCATTCTTATAATGAGCGAGTGAAATAACTTTATTTAGGTCCAGAGAAGACGCAGGGGAGACCCCGCACCAGCCAGCTAGTCCCACGTAGGGACCGCCAAGCCGAGCTTGACGGCCCGATCGCGGGCACTCTGGACGGCCAGGGTTTGGTCGTTGAGTTCGGGGCTGCCCAAAAGCGCAGCCCACCTATCCTCGCTGAAGGCGGAGCCGATGGCTTCACACTCCTACAACACATGGTTCAATGTTGCCGTTAGTCCACAGGCAGGATAGTGCCTACGAAATGTCTAGGATGCAACCTAAAGAAAGAGTATGATCGATTACCACTCCTTAATAGCCCTACGGAATGGTATCATTCATATTCCTACGTGCTACTCGAAGATGATGATCTCAACCCTTAGATATAGTGGGACAAACCCATAAGCGGCTACTGAGTGATGCGATGATGATGACGTGCCTTGCTTGATGTTGGCTGGCTTCCATGTTAGCCAGTGCTTACTACACTAGTAAATGGACCCTGTAGTTTCCATACTCTGCTTCCGCGTAACAATATTGAGCTAATTTGCGCTGGTGACAAATCCACTGCTGTGAAGTTAAGGGGCAAATAAACACAGCAGTTGGGCCTAGCGCTGGCTTCTCAACATGGTGTTCAGCAATAAGAAAGATTTATGCCAGAAATTCATTGCTACTGGCTGCTCTGTGATTTCACGAAAGGACCGCGGATTATCCAACCGTGGTTTAATCAATAAGTATAACAACTCAATGACCGAATCGTAAATTAATTTTGAAGCAGAAGCAGGCGGTATAGGTAAACCGGGTATGATTAAAGAGGTAAACGTGGTGCCTAGGCTGGTAAAGAAGTGTCTGAGAAATTCCCCTTGTTGCTTTAGCCTCATCGAAGTAACATGTGAAGGGAGGAAATTACACTTGATATTTCAAGTAAATTACACCCGAGGTGACAGGTAACTATCACATGGCTTAACTTCAGCACAGGAATAGACGACGACTTTCAATTACTTCAAACGCCATCTCAGTTCTTTTTCATGAAGCTTTCCGTATAGGTAACAACTGGGTTATCACGTCACGTACATTTCGATGTCGAAAACATGAATTACCTTAACACAGTGACACCAAAAATAGTGCTCGTTTTTTGCGAGTCGTATTTATCACATATTTTGGCATTAGGAGAAAACTGTCGTTATGGATTGACCCAATTCAGTTAGTGTTGTGAAAATCATTTTTCGTCTATCTGTCTTTCTGGTGCTAGAAACGAAGCTGCTGAGCAGGGAAAGGAAGTTGTTTCAGTTTATGGCTATTTGTTATTACTATTTTGCGAAGATAAGTGTGGAAGGCTGACTGCATGGCGCTTTGTTTAAGGTTTCAAGCAAATGGCCGTGACGTTGGCGTAAAATTCACCAATTTTTCTAAACAACGAACCAAGAAAATTGACGATTCTGGAGGTAACAGGGAGATAATATACATAGAGTGTGGAGAGAATGAGATCAGAATAATGACAAGAGAACCCGCTCTGCTTTGTCGCAGGAAGTTTCGATAGCCCAGTGAGAGACGTTAAGCTGACTAAAACGCTGTGCATATTAACTAATGCCTTTCACATCAACCAACAGGCTCGCAAGGTCGAAAATGAATATTCGCCGTGCTTCTCCAAGACAATTCACACAGCAGACGGTGTACGATAGCAATCAAGCGATGGCGAACAACCTTCACTGAGAAGACGGTGGTGGTGATGTTTGTATCTCCTTAGGGCTGACCGTATGTGCAAAGTGGCAAAGAGAGTCGAAGGTGCTCGCGTTTGCTACGTCACGCCTCCGACGGGCCTCATTGCAGGCCCCTTCAATATCAGTAATTGCGATCGCAGGATAGATTAGGCATGCCATGTATGCTCCGATGCACTTCCCGACCGAACACGACCAAACCCTAAACCTCGAAGAGCAGCGTTCTCAGGACCAGGACGAGGCCATCATAACTACAACCACCTTTAAACCAGCGTTCCTGTAAGCACAAGCCCGGCGCTCTTCGTTCATCTCTCACAGCCCGTCGGTTCGGGTGTGGCAGAAGTCTCGATCTCTCTACTTTGGATGGCTGCAGCTCGAGATGCGGGACGAATGGACGAACGATCCTCTCCTGGCCTTCTCGGACGATCCCGTCGAGAGCTGTCGATAAGGGGCGAGAGAATAGAAGGCGGGGCGCCCCCCCCCCCCTCCCCACCCTCGGCGATGTGTTACATTTGGTTAAGCGCGACGGCGAAGAGGATGATGTAACCTTGGTGCCTAACTTCTCGCCCTTTCGTTCTCCGTGCCGAAAGACACGGACGCTCAGGTCCGTTCTACCGACGAGGAGGAGACGCACGCGACGGTCGGACCCTTTAGCGAGGGGATTTCCGGGTATCGTGCTTGTGCCGTGGCCGTGGAAGGCATAGTCCTCTCCTCACACCGTTCAATCTTCCGTCCTCCTCCACTGTTGAGCGTCACTTCCAAAGGCGCTTGCATCGCTGCCAATGTCAGCTTCATCTTGCCCCCTCTTCAACATTTGCATACGCAGGATTGTCACTGACTGGGCTGCTTGCATATGGTGTGAGTATATAAGCTGCGCGACGCGAATCGAAAGACCTGTCTTTCACCGCCCTGGTCTCTTGGATATTCATACCAGCTGCGCAACAGAGCAACGACGCTGTCACTATGAACGCCGCTGTAAGTATAACTATACCCGCGTGGATTCACTGCCATCGTTATCTTAAGGATGACAAGCCCAGCCCTACTAAAACTATTTAGCTCGATATTTAGCTCGATGGTTTATTACACATTGCGCACTATTCTTATCGTAAAGGAATAAGAAGTGGATACGGAATCCTTGCCAATTTGGTACGAATATTACCTAGACATATTTCAGTATAAAACTTCTTCATACAAAATCGTTTTCCGCTCTGGATATCGATCTCTCCCAAATTTTTCATCAACTCTTTTACATCTTCAAGTTCACTAGTGTTATGCCTCCATTAATTTCCTCGCCTCAAGCCGAGAAGTGACACTCAGTCACTCCATTACACTTTTCTGTCATTGCAATCGTACGACATTCCTCGATTTCGCACAAAACATAGGCTTTTCAAATGCCATTCTTGGTCATCATTTCGAGTGGCAGGTCACATAACCAATTTCGTGTCGTCAGCTTTTTCAACAGTCACATTAACTGGACGGGTTATCCACGTCGGGCTCTTATAACCCCTGCAAACGTATATGTCGTGTTACAATCTACGAAAGTGGCTGAATTTTGTGGACAGGTGTCCATGCACTGGACGTTTGGAACAACACAGCTTTGTGGCGGTCAGTGTTCTCGAACGGCGACTGTCTTGCGTCAGCTAGCTGGCTCTATCTTATGCCCCCAAATTTGATAATTTAACCCTGTCACATAATCTTTTGTCATCATAAACTGTGTTTCCCATCCCATTGCATAAGTTCCTTTGCTCCAGTTGATCATTGACCAACTGGTGCCTACAACTTTTTCGTTATATCGCTCATTGCGTTGTCCCCAGCTTCGTCTCAAGCTGCTTTGTTATCCTCCATGTTTCTGCCTCATGAGTTAGTACCGGCAGAATGATATGACGTGCAAATAGGTAGGACACGAGAATACGAGGGCGTACATAAATTCAGAAAATAAATTCGCTTCAAAAACACAGAAGCAAGAGGAACATTTAATGAACGTCTTGCAAGGGAGAAATCGCCACCATTGACCTGGAATAAAGTAATTTCACATTAAGCTTCGGTATAACAACTACATATAAACGAATAAAAATATATAACCACTATTACAGTGTAACATATATTGTTTATAAGATACATAAGATAAAAGAAATAAAATTATATCATGGTTAATACATTGTAAAATATGTGATTATAACGAATATTCCATATAACAAAGCGATTTTACTGGTAAGATGCGACTTCGTTATAACGAGGTTCAAGTTATTAGAACCGGTAGCTCAACCTGGCACCTTTCATACACCCACGTACAAATAGATAATTTTATTTCAGCCTATAGTGGTGGTGGCTCCGTGTCTGTGCTAATTTGCTGCTGTGTGCTCGTGGTCACAAAGTTCTCACGCTAGAACTGTTCAGAAGAACAGATCCCAACCAATCGCGACGTTGAACATAATATTGTCGAAGGCAGTCGGCCAACGTCAATAGTACTCAGGAACAAAAAGCTCTGTGAATTCAGCACGAGATTCACAGGTTCAGCGCGGCGGCTGCGTTACAATGAAAGTGGAATGTAAAAACACTTGCGCACTAAGGCTTCAGAGCAGGCTAAAAACAATTAACCCGGATCACTACATTATGCCTTCCTTCGAAGCCATAGTGTGATTTAAACCCCATAACCCACTTATATATTTAATTTAGCACTTCCGTTTTCCCAAACGCAAACTAATGTCCCCCATACTTGGACACTACGTTCAACTTGCGCCAATTAATACCTGCATTGCCACATTATGACACTAGACGAAGAGTGTGGTGGCAAATGAAAGCTCTCGAATGGATGAGCTGGCCGGCGACCCTTAGTCGGCGTTCTTTGCAGTGTTTGTTTGAGAGAGAGAGGGAGAAAGCAAGAAGAGGAAAGACAGAGTGGTAAACCAGATGAGCGTCCGGTTTGCTGCCCTTCATGGGGGTTAAGGGAAAGGGGGAGAGAAAGTGAGCACTGGGTGCACGTGAGAGGACGTAATTTTGACTGGCGTATTAAGGCTGCAGCCTAACACGTGCCTCTTTATTTGACCCACAGCTCGCAACCGTTCTACTAGGACTCGCCTCCATCGCCTCTGGCGGCTTTATTGGCGGCGGCTATGGCGGTGGCTACGGTAGTGGCTTCGGCGCAGGCTATGGTGGCGGCCTTGGAGGCGGCCTTGGCGGTGGCGGTGGCCTCAGTGGTGGCCACGCTGGTGGTTTTGGCGCAGGCGGTAGTGGGGGTGGTTTCGGTGTCGGCTATGGCGGTGGTCTCGGTGGTGGCGCCGGTGGCGCTGGTCTCACCGTGGCGGCTGTTCCGGTTGCTGTCGCTACTCCCGTTGTTGCCGCCAGGCCCGCTGTCGCCTCACCTAGCCGCTCCACGACATCCTACGGCACCAGCACTACCACCGTGACCACCCTGCACGGTGGAGGAGGAGCTGGTGGATTCGGTGGCGCAGGTCTTGGCTATGGCTCTGGCAGTCCTCGGCTACGGAGGAGCCGGTTTCGGATCGGGAGGAGCCGGATACGGACTTGGAGGAGCCGGTCTCGGATCTGGAGCCGGCTTCAGCTTTGCCGCAGTGCCAACCGTCGCAGTGGCTCGTCCCACTGTGACTGTGGCCGTTGCCCGTCCTGTCGCCATTGCCGTTCCGGCTGTGGCTACCGTCGCTGCTGCTCCGGCTGTTGGTGGTGGTCTTGGTGATGGCCTCGGCGGAGGTCTTGGTGGTGGTTTCGGTGGAGGTCATGGTGCAGGCTTTGGCGGTGGTCTTGGTGGCGGACACGGTGGCGTTGGCGCTGTCGGACTCTTCGGCGGTCTCGGCGGCGGCTACGGTGGCGGCTACGGTGGTGGCTACGGTGGTGGCTACGGTGGTGGCTACGGTGGAGGCCTCGGAAAGCATGGCGTCAGCTACAGCTACGCATCTAAGTGGTGGTAAGCAGTGTGCAGTCGATGGAGAGCAGTGATGTCATCGGTTTCCTGAAGCCTCACGGCGGGTAGAGAGCAAACGAACCGCCAGAAACTAAGAACCCTATGCGAAAGTTTTGAGTTTTTCTGTAACTCCGTCGTCCTTAGGTGGTCGTGTGATATATCTGAGGTCGTTTCTCAAGAAGTGACCATGCACTGCGAATGTTTTCATATTCTGGTGAAATATAGAGTACAGCAACTATTACTGAAAGAATTAACACTTCGGTCACTGCCAAATAACTCTGGGAATTTGCATGCAAAACTTTGCTTAGAGGTGTGCTATGAACTTAAACCATGGAGTGCTCGAATAATTTCGTTTTGTACTTGATTATCCCCAGTCAATTTCTTTGGGAACTTGCTAGATTCGCCACAAAACAAATTTGGAACGTACATGAATATCACCGTTTTAAACAGGGACGTTTTGATTTTTCTTTTAAAAGCAAAGAGGGGGGGGGGGGGGTGGCTTATGTCGGAGGAATGGGTTCATGAATAGCACGAAGATCTACTCCTCCAGTACAACATGGGATAACAGATGTTCGTTCTTTGCTTCATAAAGCGCTTACAACATGAACTGCGTGTTAAAAGCTGCTGTAAAAATGTTCGACAATAAGTTTTAATGGAGCACCCTTTAATATCTACCGCAGCAACAGGCCAAAGAAATACGCTTATGAGCACTCACAAGGTAGTGACTTTTTCGTGAATCTTTTAAGCGTGGCTGTGGTAGTCATGTCTTGGTTACCTGATTAAAACGTATGGTTCCTTTTTTTTCAGAAGACAAATGGTCCAGGATCTTCGTGGAATATGCGCCACATTGTCTTGGAAATCAACGCTGTGAATGAGTGCAGAACCACCAGGAAGATAAGAAGGTTGTACAAAACAGATCTTGGCAATCCTTCGCCAATCCAAGCGGAATTAAGAAGAAGAGCCAAGCACCGGAAAGTGGAACCATCGCTACTAAATTCAAGATTGTGCTTTGCAGGGCTAGCGAAGTTTCACCGCTGAGATTTGTGGTACTAACCATGTAAATGCAATAAAACTATCTGTATCATCAAACTTGACTCCTTTCCACGAATATTTTCGATCAGAAGGCTTTGAAAACTTTTGAGCGTCAGCAGCTGCCACTGGCACAAGAGGAAGATCCTAATCTCCTCAGATCAGGAGCTCAGATGCCGCCTATCTGAAGCCCTCACATGGTACGTACATGACACAAAAGTTCCCATGTGGTACGCTGTCTGGGCCACTGTTATTCAGGGGCCTGTATAATTCTTGGCAAATAAACTCATTTCGTAATTAAAGGTTGCATGCAGGTACAGTAGGTGGTTAGAAAACACCAAGAAAACGCATGCGCTCAGAAATATTACTGCCAGAATATTTATATTCTGGCGTAACTCATCTACGATGAATATGCAAGTATGCGAATAGCCCAATGCTCACCACGTATGAGGTGCGCTTGGTTCCTGTCTGCACATCCTTCTGGACACGCTACGGCTTTTGGCGTCGCCGCCGGGAAGTCCGCACATGCCCAGCGGCACATACATAGTGACCCAAGATGGCGTCGAAGAGGATCATTGAAGATTGACACATGCCCAATGGAACATACCCACGCGAACGGCCCTCAGTCTTAAATTCAATTCAAATTATTTATTTTTACCTTGTAAAGATACAGACAGCGGAGGTACAGAGAAAAATCTTCGGCAGGTGTTACGTACTCTTGTAACACAAGAAGGTGAAAGCCTGCTGCACATTTCGTAACACATGAAGTTATAAAATCGGGGTTAGACTTCATTGTAAGACATATTGGTAATGCATTAGGCTGCACAATCGGCGCTAGACTTCTTGCTAGACATAACAAGCCGCGATGGGAAGGACACGTGGGGCGCTACGGCTACCTCTTGAACGCCACATGTGAACGCTTAACGTAGTACCGAAAGTGCAGAATGCTTAGTGCACGCACTAGGTAAAACCATTAGTCAGCGAGATGGCTGCGACGTGGCGTGTGCAATAACGCACGCATTAGGCACAACTTTAGTCGGCCAGAACCGTGGCGCTGCTGTGGCCCCCATGGGTTTGTGTGTAGATATCCACACAAACCGAAATGTACCAAACTTTCTTTTCAAAGCCACTAATTTACTTTGTTTGCAGGAACTTCTCTGAGAACTGCCACGTGGATCCAATCGTTTTTTGTTTTTTTTTGCGGCGTCGACAACTTTTCGTCACGGCGCAGATTCACCAAGGTCACCGCCGAGGACACGAGAAGGGCACCGCAAACATAGACACCTAAGGCTTTCGTCTTAAAACCTGTCAGATACAGCTTGACAAATCCGCAGCCCCCTTTCGCTCGACAGCGGCTTCACAGCAAGGCTTTAAAAAAAAAGGTAATGGAGACTGCACTATGCCGTCGGAATCAGACGACATTCTTAGACTGGACTATCCGCGGGAGCAGCCCATATTTTAGAAACCCGTTTTGACAATGCCGAGAATGCTATTCGCATTAATAATTATTTCGGCCTATACATAGCATCCTACAGTCTTTCCTGTGTCTCATGTGAACCAGAAATATGTTTGTTCTACAAAAAAACAACAACAACAACTTTCGACTTCATATTAAACCTAGCATAGTATTGTTTAGTGGCAAAACGTTGTTTGGAAATTCGGTAAATGTTTTTATTCTGATTGGCATAAATGCTTCACGAGTTCAAAGTTCTAGATTAGGGCTTTAATTCTGGGACGTGACTCTCTCCCAGTCGCACTTCCGTTGATTGAATTTTTGTCAGCGTATATAGAAGTTTGTCGAACACACCAAATTAGAATGCGCTCGTCCGGTTTCATTAGAACCTGGAGCTTACGTATAAATGCAAAATAATTTGTTCGTGTCTTCAACCAGTCACTTACAGCATCAGTGTGTTTGAAATGTACTTGAACAGCAAAATATGTTCAAGGAACATGAATATAAGAATACGAATGAGAGTGTTATTTAGGAAAGACTTATAGTACGAGTAAAGTTTGTTCTTCCTCCTTAAAGCTGATCAAGTCTCTTCAAGGTGATAATCGGCGCTCTTGACGCAGGAGCCAGGTTGGTGTTAACCAAACTTGTAGATATATTGCAGCGAAAATATTTACACACTCAAATGCAGAGTTTGCAGAAGAACACTGTTGAAAAACACAAAAGAGCACTTTACTCTTCTACTTTCTGTAAGTTAGAGCCTATGACAACTGTCCCTATAGACATACGACCAACCGAGTCTTACTGTTTCACAACCAAGTGGTTACGGCCCAGAATAGCACTGCATTGTACGGAGTCTTACTGATCTATCAGTTTAGTTATTACAGCCTAGATCTAATGACATGAATTCCAAACAGTCTTTAAATCCACTTCAGTCAACAGTAAAAAGGGGAGGTGGTAAATGCTGGCCCGCCTCAACATTTTCCCAACCAATGCGGTTACCACTGAACTTAAGCCACCACCGGTGAGCATAGGTTGTGCCTAATCTGGTTAGCAGTGTTGTTAGACTAGAGGCAGGTGTTTGGCACTCTTTCCCATCCTGGCTCTCTCTCTCTCTCCTATTCCCATGCTCTTAGCGATTCCTCGCTGCCTTGGTGCCTCAAATTTCTGTGGTCCCGTTTTTGAGCAATTTTTCCGCAACCCGTTTTCATAGAATACCAAAGTGACACGCGCACCGGCGAGACGTAGAATGGTTCGTGGCGTTTCTCTAGGAAAGGTTCGGCATTCATTGTTACACAAATATCAGTGTGCCCACGACGTGTCGTCGGTCGTGTATAGAGCTCTCATGCAGCTTCGCTGGTTATCGATCCACCTTCACAGAGTAGAATGGTACAGAATTGTTTTGATGATGTTGAAGAAATATTTATAAAGAAGGCTTAAGCATGCCAAAGTAGCCGTGGAGGCTGCTCAAGGTACGATATGCCTAAAGGGGCCAAGTCAAGCTTCGTTGATATAACAGCCGTGAGTTGTGGTCGTCATGTTGTGAAACAGAGAACGAAATCTTCTTCAGCGAACAGTTATTCTAATACCATTATTTGCCATTGGTAAAAGTAGGAATGCATAAGCAGTAAGTAAAAAAGTCTAAAAGAGAAGTGTTCCCGCCATGAAATAAAAGAATTACTTCCGCTATGGGAGTTTCTGGCAAACGAATTAGAGAAAGACGGGAAGATTCCTTTCTATAAGAGGCTGGCGCACACCATTTTTCAAAATAAGGGAACGTAAACTGGATATCCCAGTGATACCATACTGAGCAAAAAAGAAAAATACACACTATAAGAAAAAAATGATCACAATAAAAAAGAAATAGAAATGCGATTTTCAAAGAGTGCGGTACAAATCTTATGTAATTGTTTAACGTTGTATATGAATCCTTATGGTTCAAATGTATCGGCAAAAAGAACGAACTTGTGAAGTGTCTGCTACATAGTTATCCGATTGTCTAATGCTATATGTGATTGTGTTATCATGTACAACATTGATTAAATGACGGTAAGAATCAAGATCATGACGGTTGTAAACATAATGCAAGATACAATGAGCTTCCCCTTAAAGACGCTGAGGTGGTCTTACAGTGGAGCTGTTGAGTGGAGTTCTGCAACAGTTTCCTTCTTCCTTTGTTTACTTAAAGACCCCAAACGGGGTTATTACATAAGGGGTGGTATTTAAACAGTAGTTAAAACAATATCAGTTACGTTCTCCTGTAGCGAAGGCCGCCGAGCGACGGCGTGATGGTTATCAAATGTAAATGCAACGCGACGTGTGTCGGGGCCTAGAATTTGGGTCGGAACGTTCTGATCAAAAATAAAAATGAACAGTTACCTTGCGTATATCTTATTGGAATGGACAGCCACTTGCGTAATTTTTTTTCTCTTTTCATTTTGTTACTGCGAAAACCAGTTAAGCGCTCAAAATTTTGCTTGCTTTGTCCGTCCGGTCATTCCGTTATGCTGACGGCTACCGCTGTCGCCAACGACATTTATTTGGCGTCGTCAGGCCGCCTCGTCATCACCAGCTTCACAATCGTCATAGAGCGAAGAAGAAAAAAAATATGGTTGATCCCTCTTTCATAGGAATCGGTAGAACGCGAAAGTGAAACGTGTCTTCACAGAAGCTGTTGCATGTTTGCTTCATGAACTCACGGTGCGCTGCAGCGAACGGTGCACGATTTGCGGGACAGCGACCGTGTTGCATGTTTGCTTCGCGGGCGACGTCCTGTTGGCGAACGGAGTTGAAACGCGCCAGGTGTCTGAACGCGCTGACTTGCCAGCGAGAAATTGATAAGGACGTTATAAGCCGCGTGCCGGTGCATGCGTTCGTGGCGTAAAGGCTTCACTGTCGGGCTTCTGTACTAGAGGTCCTGGCTTTGAATCCTGCCGTCGGGCACTTTTAATAATGTTTATTTTATTATTTATTACACAGTACTTCGTTGAAAATGACGAGTTTACAGAGGCACGAAGCCGTTTACACTTGGTTCTTTATTCTATGGCTACACCGTGCTGGAGTCTCCGCTGCCCTGTGAGTAGGCAGCCTACATGTAATGCTGTTTTATTAAAACGGCGTTACATGTAGGCTCCCTACCTGTGAGTATACCGAAGCGCTCCCTGTCGGCACTCATTAGTGTCAAGATGCAGTGCTTGGCTTCGCCGCTCCCAGATGACGGATGTTACATCCGCTGCCGGAAATTAGTCGTGAAACCCGGAACACTTTCGTGTTAAAAACAGTTTGTCAACAACCGCCACCAATCGAATTCGTAAACATGTTGGTGCAGCAATGCACATTTGGGAGTCGCTCGCGCCGACCACTGCGCAACAACAGCGTTGGGCAAACGCTGCCCTACTTTGCGTTCCACGCGAACTCTTAGCCGTTGTGGCGTCTGTGTATGTATAAAAGTGGAGCTCTTTTAACAGCGGAGCTGTTGAAGCCGACCGTGAGTCCGTGGAGCGTGTAGAAAAAACCTCGCTGATCGATGAAGTCACCTCGCGTTGCCTAGCAACCACCTCGCGGAGCGGCTTGTGCTTCGCCTCCTCTCCGTGCCGTGCACATGTTCCCTTGATATGGGACGTTAAGGAGAGAGAAGGAGAGCATGCGCGTGGCGCGCGCTACGGCTAGGGAGAGAGAAAGAGAAAATGAGAGTGAGAGAGAGAGGGAAATTGTAGCAGCACCAACGAGGCAACGCGCAGAGCTGCTGCCGACGCCGCTCGCGTTTCCCCGTTTCCCCGCGTTTGCGTCGAACGCGCGCGGTTTCTGTGACTGCAGCAGGCGCCTCTGGCGGCGGCTCGGCAGGTGTGGAGGTGCAGCTTGGCCGTGACGTCATCGGTGAGGTAAAGCTCGGAGGCGCCGCGACGGCGGTAGAACTCTCGTTGACTCTGTGGCGAGTACACCAGTGAGGAAAAGTATACGGACCACAGGGTCACCGAAAGAACTGAATTTCTTCTTAATTAACAAGCATAAACTGGAATTTACGAGTACACTGATAAGTTCGCAATGCCAAGTTAGGACTGCAGTCCTCAATTTCAAGTTGCGTTCACAGGCAGAGGGCAAAAAAATCGGCTTCATCGCGCAACCCCTATTCCGTATACTTTACCTCACGGGTGTTCATGTAGCCTTGACATGGGACGACCAAAGAAGATCCGGACACCCGAAGAAGAAGCCGCTAATCTTGAAGCGCGTCGCGTGGCCAAGCGACAATCTGCGCGTCGGTGGCGAGCCGATTCGGAATACCGTGCCTAGCAGCACTTAGCATTTCCTAGCAAAGCCTATAGCCAAGCCTAGTAAAACCTGGAAGAAGCTAGGTCGATCACCAACTCCGCTGTTTAGTCCAGCCTTGCACCACTAGTGCGCGATGCCCACGTTCGTTTTCGCAGTTTTGTGCAAACCCTTCCAAATTCTTTTACCGTGGTTGGGTGTGGCTACCGAGTGGCTCACACGCAGGACCGCACTTCTATCTTTACTACCCTTACAGGTGTCCTGGCTGTTGGCCTTGTTGTCTACGGAATTACGCAGTGACAAAACAAATGTTGCCGAGCTCTGTCGGTGGGCCGCAGCCCGCAGCCGCAGCACTGCAGTCAGGTAGTCCAGACAGCTGCAAGCACTGGCGCTTTAGAGACGGCGCCCCTTGACCAGACACGGCTTCCGGACACCGCCTCGAGCATGCAAGCCTCCACGGGCGAACTAGCTCCTAGCTCAGCAGCCAGAGATAGCAACACCGGACTCTCTTGAAGGACAGCACCAGAACATGGACTTTCAGTGCTCTCTTGCTGCCAGCAAGGACAAATGGGCTTCCTGTACATCCCTGCACCAGTGGCTACGAAGGGTTCGTTGTACATAAAGCCACGAATTCTGTAAAAGTCCACCTTGCTTCTCTGCAAGACGCGCAAACTATATGCAATATAGGAAGAACACCAGTGACAACTGAAGAATATCTGCCAGTGCCGACATACTTTGCGTCAGGACCTAACGTGCAGCGATGCTCTGCTTAAACATCCTGGACCCAAACGGCTCCCCCGCACAACTTATTCAGAAACTGCAATCTAAGTCCCCTAATGTAATCGCTGTTCGACGTCTGGGTAACGGCGGGATTTACCTTGTCACCATACAAGGTCCCCAGGCATCACCAGAAAAAAAAAAAGGTATTACAATGACTGTAAAGTGCGCGAAAGCCGCATAAACCATGCCCGGTGTACTGCTACAGGTGTTATAAATTTCAACACTTGCAAAATTAGTGTCTAACAACATCTCCTGACCCAGAACGAACGACACCGGAGGGAATGCCCCGCTATCCATGTGGCCCCTTGTACTTGACAACCTGAACAAACTGGCACAACTGAGTCCAAAAAGTATTCACCATGGCTAACTTTCCACATAAGCAGCATTCAGCCATTTTGCAATTGAACTGCCGCGGTCTCTCTAACAGATTTAATAACTAAAGTAAAAAATGCAGTTCGGCAAACTTAATGTGTAAACTTAGTTGGCGCTGCTTTTACAGGAGTCGAAACTCTGTGCAATCCTACATTTCATTGGGTACCATACCCCTTCCATGCCAGATAACCAGGGAGGTTTCCCAAGAGAAAAACCTGGGAAAGCCTGCTGTATATATCGATTCAGACATCCCCCAAATACCGATCACCCTGAATAAATGCTGCACACAACAACAACAACAAGTGGTTTAGGTTTCAACCCACCCTGACCAAACAGCCTTAATAGTCTCATTTTACGGGATACCACGCTGCACACACCTCAATCTCGGTTGGTTGCGCCACATCCGGTCCGTATATCCAGGGGTTCCGGTTTCTGTTGGAGGGGATTTTAATGCCTCGCACACCATGTGGGGCTATGAAAACAACTCGAAAACAGGCAAGCAGGTCTACGAAGTGTAAACATATTCAGACTTCGCCCTTCTAAATCATCCGGGCGTACTTACCATCCGGTAACTTGATGTCACGCACCGGACCTCACTTGGTAGCTTGGTCCTTGATCTGCTATATGGGCGGCTGAGCCAGACGCATGTGAAAGTAACCACTCACGCGTATTGATTGTCATAAACGTTTATTACATGAAGAAACGTGGTCGCAAAATACGGGTAACCTTTTAGGGCAAGGTCCACGGCGATGACAGAGCAAGGGCATATGATACAATGACTGCCATCTCCACCTTACAAGCAATTTTACATGACTTAACGATTTCTACGACAGTCAATGAGGACCAACCGACTCCTGACCTAAACCTTCTCAAACTATGGGAGCAGTGACGCCAGGCGGGACAGCTGGCTAATAGTAACCCTTTGCAAGCTGATGGTTCTGGGGCGCGCTTCTAGCCGGATTTGGTTGCGTTTCTCTTGTCGAGATTTATACCACCGAGTTTCGCGTATACCAACTCTCACAGTGCGTGTGATCCGCGCGACGTTAAAGCGAATGGTCGGATGAGGAGCATCTCGTCTCCGTGGAGTAAACGAGCAGAAAAGGAAGCGCAGCCAGTGTCGTGCCATCGCCTTCATTCCTTCGTCGTTTCGTCGTTTTCATGTCAGCCGTCATGCTGGGATGATTCCGTTGTCGTCATAGCCATCTTGGTGACGCTGGCGTCGTCGTCGCGACGTCATCATTTCCATCGTCGTCACTCGATCGTCCCCGGCGACAGCATCCTCGGCGTGCTGCCATCGTTGCTTTCACGCCATCTAACAAAAATCATCTGTATGATAATTCGTGCCGCCATCATCGATCACAGTTATCGACGTCAGCAGTATACTTCGGTAGGGTTGTTGGCGTGTCCATTTGAATTTCTGCGGTCCGCGTACGCTATTCGCTTGTTTGGACAATTATTTTCGATGTTTTCTGTGATAATTTCTTTCTACCTCTTTCATCTTTCTGTTGCTATTCTTTCACTTCGCTCCTATGTACACTAAGTAACAAAGAAATTATACACTGCATGGAGTGCATATAAACACCTTGTAGACCCTTTTTGGCATTTATATGCTAGTCTTCTTAACCAGAAAAAGAGCATAGAGGCGAAGATAATAAATAAAAAACTTGATACCATTCGATCTCTTGTGATTCTTAGAGAGACAGAGGGAGACGTTTATTAAATAAAAAATGTACAGAGGAGGGATAAAGCGGAAAGCAGCGAGTTTAACAAGACTGAGCCCGGTTGATAGTCGTTCGCATACTTTCGAACTGGTTAATTCAATAAATACTACAAACATTATTCCATAAAGCACGCACTTCCGCTCAAGCCCGCATGATAAACGTATATAGATAGTGCACAGACATCCCACGACATGAAACACTAGGCTTTCTATAGTCCATGCTAGTAAATATTTGTTAGGAGGGGGCTTGCCGTGTCCCAAAGCCGAGCAGGTCTCTCAGAGCAACATGGTGTCGACAGGAGCAAGTGAAACTGGCCGAGGGAAAACAAGGAAGATATGTAAGGGGTCAATAGCACCACTGTATTATCAAGTCCTGGCAGAGTGGCTTTGGCATACAGTGGTCGGACATGAGTGTCACGCCCCCTAGCGCAAACCACTAATTTGTCTCCGGCGTCACGCCTAGCAGAAAACACCAGTGGGAAGCAGATAGCCCCCGCAAAGGCCGGGTTCCACGAAGTGAGCCGCGATACGTGCATGCATTGCGCTCAGTCAGAAAGAAAGTTAATTATGTTGTAATACTAGAGCAGAGAAAGAAACTGGGCAGCCGAAACTGGCCACGGCGAAATTCATCCGCTAAGTATGGGACACGTATATTACCGAGTCGTGGTACACATATGCATAAAAAAAAGCTTGTGTAGACAGTATATAGAAAGGCTGTAGACGTTGGCATGTGAAGTTTGAGTGAAGGCTTAAGGGCCTGGACTACCCATGTATTTGATATAGATTGTCCGGAAACGTAATTTCCTTACTTTTTTATAGACTTTTGTCCATAAACTTTCCGCAAACCACCTGCTCAAAAGTCTATGAACCATAGTAGACTAGAGGAAATAGATTTGCTAGAATGTTGTGTCTATTAACAGTACATTCAATTTATATAGTCAAAAATATCAACTATACGAGAAGATTGTAGACTATCTGCTAACATTATTAGATTCGTTATAGGCAGGTAGGCTTTGGCATGCGGTATCTAAACATATGCGTGAGTCCTACATTGCGCCCCTAAGGTCGGTTAACTGGTCGCAGAAGTCACGCTCATTACGAAAGAGAAGTGAGCTATAGAAAGCAGTGCAACCGCTCCGTTTGACGAAGTGTGTCTTGCCCGTAGATTAAGAAAAAAAAAACATTTGTTATGTATTACAAGAGCGTTATAACAGCAAATACCCCTCAGACGTTTTGGACTACCGGTGCAGGACCTGTAGATGTTTATGCAGGAAGTCTTTAGGCGTGTTTATCTTTGATAGTATATGGTCCGTAGATAATTCCTGTCGACGTTTTTCAATGATGCTTAGAGGCTGTTTTACGTATAGCAGCCTATGGACTTGCACACTTTGTGAACTATTTTAAAAGGCTTAAAAACTGCTTGACGCTTCATGAACCACATTTACACAGGAATAACTTCGGTAGATATTTGTTTTAAATAAATTTTTTGAAACTTTGGCTGCCGAAAGTCCCAACATATCGCACGTACAAACGAAAAGGTCTACATGGGGGCAAACCAAAAAGTTGAAGATATCTCGGGCACTCTTTCGATTGCCCAAACTGATTATTAGAAGGGTTTTCCCACTAAGAAATTTATTAACAAGGTATGTAGGACCCGTATGTAAACAAACAGCGATAGCCTGAGTTGGCATGCAGCGCCGAGATACGTATGAGTCACCACGACGTCACGCCCATAAATGCCCGGCCTTTAATTTGCAGCCCCCTTCGCGCCTATAGCATGACGGAGCGTGACCCAACTAACAAACTGAAATCAGCGTGAAGGTAGCGTTCCACGAAGCAATCCACTGTGCATGTACTTAATATATAAGTGTGGTATATCAACTATGGCAGATATAGCCTGATACGGTTCGTATAAATTCGTTCACGAGGCACATAGGGCACTCGTGCGACCAGGCCACCAAACTGTGATATAGGTACGTGTTGCCCTAGTAGAAACACTGGTACACCCATGCGTCACCGTGACTTCACGCCCCTATAAATGCCCGGCCGTAAATTAGCCGCCGGCGTCGCGACTATAGCGTCACGCCAGCGTCACACGAGCCGCAAACTGAAATCAGAGCAAAAGGTCGCGTTCCACGAAGTAAGCCAAGATCCGGGCACGTGTTGCCCCCCGGTGCTTCAACGTTCTCCGAGCTCCATCCGACCAGCGCAGCCCCCTTGCTTCCCCCCCCCCCCCCCAACCTCCTCACCAACAATCTCGGTCACCGCCTAACCCGTCCACTTTCGCCTTCGATCGACAGGCGAGAGAGATAGAGCGGGCCCGATCTAAAGAACAAATGGGTCTTAAAGACTCGATGGCTAGAAATCACTTTCGCTGACCTGTCGCCGAGCAGCGTAAAAAAAAGAAAAAAGAAGAAAGACTGGTCGAGCTGTAGTGAGGGGCGTCGGTAGCCTCCTCGGCCGCATAGTCGTCGGCGACGTCGTCGACGTCGCCGCCGCGGGAAGGAGGCGGCGCCGTGAATCACGCGGTCCGATGAAGCTGACCGCTAAATTAATGGCCGGTGCGAGATCGGTGGTTACGGAGCACGCGGAAGCGAGTGGTCCACACAGTCTCCGGGTGGGTTCACAATCCACGCGGGTGGAGGCCGTGGCGCTCGGCGGGGGTTTCCGTTTGGGCGTGGGAAAACGGTGTAAAGAATGGAGACGAATGGATTCCCGAGCGAGCGACTATGCAAATCTATACGCGTGACAAACAACGCCGGCGTGGAATCCCCGGTGCAAGTAATAGGCGCCATAACGGGAATGTCAAAATAAAACAACAAGAACAAACGCTAGCTACAGAAAAGACTAATAAAAAAAAAGAAAATACCATTGCAGAAACGGCCGGCCGACGAGTGCGAATCCACTGAAAGACGAAGATCTCAAGTGCATACTGAGGTTTGACATGCTAAAACCACGATCTCACTATGAGGCACACGGTAAAGTGGGTTAATCCAGATTCGTTTTGAAGACCTGGGGGCTTCTTTAACGTGCACTTTAATCTAAGTACCCGAGCTTTCGTGCATTTCGCCCCTTTGGAAATGTGGCCGCTGCAACCGGGATCTAAGCCGCGACTTTGAGCTCTGCATCGCAATGCCAGTGTTACCGCGGGGAATCGAAGATGAAGATTTTAGGAGTATCCAAATACCTCCCTGATTCTTGGCCAATTGCCAATTGGCCAAGTAAGAGCCATTTCCTGGAAACAAACTGAAGTAACAAAATCCTAACTACAATAACAACATCTACGACGAGGACAGGGACAGTGTTGGAAAAAATAAATAAGATCTGAGTGAGCGGGAACGGCTGCAGAAAACGAAAACGCACAAAACAAGAGTTTGCAAAGTCGGCAAGAATGTTACCATTTTCGAATAAAAAGAAGATGTTTATAGACTGAATTGTCTCGCGGCAAAGTTTAGCTCCAATGAAAGCCATGACGACGTCAAAGACAGAGCTGATGAACAAACTTCGGAAGAAGAGAACAATTTGCAAAACAAAAGACGCATAAAAATGCTTTTAAAGTTTGCGAAAATGTGGGGATTTCATAACACAAAAGCAAAAAAAAAGAAAAAAATGTTTATAGATAGAAATTTCCGGTGCAAAGCTTACATGCTAGTGTGTACCTTTTGTGAACGATATCGTGAAGCAACAGCCATTGAAGAGCTAGGAGAAGGCAAGCAAGTAAGGCAACTAAAATATGCATAATGAGCATATTTCTCGCTTGTTAAAGGCTAACAAGCGAGAAATGGAGTGAGAGATAACAAGGAAAGGCAGAAAGGTTACCCAGAAAGACAGTTCATTTTCTACCCCGTATGGGAATATACTGTAAAATAATTTACACTGTTAAAGATGAACAAAAGCTTAAATTGTTCTATAAATGACACTCTTACACCCTTTTGAGTGTAAGGGTGTGAGTTATAGAATGATTAACACCCGTATGTACTTTTAAGGTTGTCAATTGTTTCACAGTGAATGGAACGAGAGAAGCGGGAAAGAGAAGTAACTGATAGTCATGTGTTTATTACAAAACATGGGGTCTCTACGGACGATATTATTTTCCATTCAAGGGGCTCTTATACGAACCTTGGGCTGTTATACGAACAATTACTCAGTTTTGTGTGCAATGTCGTGAAATTACCATGGCCATGAAAGACCCAATGCATCCGCAGAGCCATTATCACGTGTACGAATTGAATTTTTTACCGCGCATTTGGTAGTTCCCGATAAAAAAACGGTAGCGTTAACAGACCCAGATGGCGGTACTCAAAGGATCCCGTTAAACAGTCTGTAAGAGGTCTGCCATTTTTTGCGTGCATTTGCGCGAATTGACATGTATATCACTTCCAGGTGCCTCACCTAGGTCTTGGAATAGCTGAATCAGCAGTATTTAAATCAGTGGTTATTAGATACCATGTTTAGCACAACGACTTTCATGGGAGTAATCGTGTTTCCAGCCACTCAAAGGTAAATGAGAAGTTTCTTTTATCGAAGTAAGCTAAATCCCGAAAACGAAACTAAGTCAAAGTCGATTTTTAAGAACTGCACAGGCACAAGGAAAACACGGACTAAAAGAGGCACACATAAACACACACACACACAGGCGCTACTTCCAACGATTTATTGTTGTCCCGACGCTACATTTTATACATCACATAATTTGAGCACATCACCACGCAGAAATCCAAGGCATTACGAGTCACCAAATCTACACGAGCGAGGATGGCACCCCTGAAAATCAAATTCTTTTCTTGTCAGCGCGATAGGTGGCATGCGTACGTACACTTCACCCATCTTTTCTATCTCTCCTGCTTCTCTAATTACGTGTCTTCCAAGCTGCTTCCTACTTCGGCCAACAATTCTGCAAGTGTCAAACAATCGAACACAAGCCACGACTCTACAATGCATCCCAAAAAAGCCACCGACCTACGTTTTTTACGTTATAACTGTGCTCGCGCAACCAATCATTGAGGCAACGGCCGGTTTGCCCAACAAAGCTGCGGCCACACGACAATGGTAAGCAATAAATTACAAGTTCAACACAACCTACAAATTCGTCTTGGTGGTTCTTTTCGCAACCAAGATTTTTGCGTGCGTTTGGAACCGTGATCTTGCAAAGCTTTTCCAGCTTGTCTGGTGTTGAGAAGACCACACGCAAATAAACCCATACTCGCTTCCCAATCAGCGCATTCAAAGTCAGTTAAAAGGGCGATCGCTTGTCTGTGCTTCAAGAATTTAGGCCCTAAAGTAGTCGTGTCACCATTTGGTTGTCCTGAATTTTGACCAACAGAGAATGAGTCTGGTTGATGCTGGTTACCCTCAGCCAGTGGTGGTTTCTGTGGCTGAACGTATCCTGAGGGACAGCGAAAATGTTGGTCAAACCGTGGTCAGATCGTCTGAGCGCGGGAGAAGCTTAAGTGTGTTGCCATACTGTCTCTAAACTCTCTCCCGTAATTAAAAAAAAGGAATTTCGTGTTCTTCGTGTGCCAGCCTTGCTCGTGTAGATTTGCTGACTCGTAATGCCTTAGATTTCTGCGCACTGATGTGCTCAGATGAATAAAAAATAGCGTCGGGATCAAAAATGAATTGTTGAAAGTAGCGCCTGGGTGAGTCTGTGTGTATGTGTGCCCTTTTTTGTTCCGTGTTTTCCTTGCGCTTGTACAGTTCTGAAAAATCGAATACGAACATGCCCAGAATGCCACGTTGCAAAAATGTATTGTATTCGAAACTACACCTTCCTGCATTTCGTTTGGTCCCCGAGGTATATGAAAATGAGTCTATTTCAGCTGCAAATACGTCTTACAAAAGCGCGTTTGACATTGACGATTAGCGGCTCCACTGTGCAATTTTTGCGGTTTTCGCCACTTCACCTGTGGTGGATTTGGCTCCCTTTGACATACACTCTTCAATAATAATCTTGGCAAAACTCGACCAAGCGCACGTTGCAGAAGGAGACCAATCACAGGTAGATTACCGGTGATTGCTCTACTGTATCTTACCAAGGTGCGAACCTAGGGCGTTTAGGGCTTCTTTCATAAGTTGCTTCAGCACCATGATTTGCACGCGAAATTTTTTCGCACACAGTACATGTCACAAAGACTTTAACATGTACGTAATGTTCGCGTTCCGCATTGCAGGACATCATTTCTAAATTCATATCTGCCAAGTACGCCCAAATCGCTGAATCACCTTCCTGCCTCACTAGTCACTATGGAAAATTAAGACGCTTTTATGAAAGCATTAGCTAACATTGTGTGTTGGAGAAACCACTTTGTGTAACATGTACTCGTGTTTTCTTTTCTCATATAAGGAAATATTGTGTAGTGTTTGAGCTTGACTATGTTTCTTCGTGATGGTTGAGATGCTTTTTAACTTCTTATAATAATTATTATTGACGTATAACAAAACGTTGTTCACATTTATAACACATCTTGTTATCAACATTGTCTGCACCACTCACGCCTTTTGACGTTGAGGATATTTTAAATAAAAAATAAAAACGGCAGAATGAAACACACCGGTGAACAAAGATTGTTCAGCAAGGAAAGCAAGAAGGGGAAAGAACAAGTGCTACCAAAGATATTGAAAACGCGATGTCGTGCGAAATACCTTCAACACACAAAAGAACACGTATCCCTCAAAGAACAAATTACATTGCAAGACACTGAAAGAATATATAAAATAAAAAGGATTAGAGCACCAATGGCAACATGTGCAGTTTGCTTGCGAAAGGCGGGAACACAGAGTGGCCAGCTTCATGAAGTCATGCGTCGGCATGCAGAGATCGTGGATCAAATGGATTACGCTACGAAAAGCTACTAATTCTTCAACCAACGCCACGGCGCGACAATTTTTCAAAGCGTCGCAAGTGTTACGGATCTCGTTTGTGGGCCTGTATTAAGAAAACGCAGACATTAGGGCAATCGCGAAGACGGAATCGCACGCACAAAAGCACAAGCGAAATGCACTCCCTCAAACACACACCTAGGACCCACTCTCACGTACGCTGGGGCGGTGGCTTCTGGACATGGGACGACACAAAGCGCAAAGGCGATAAAATACACAGCGTCCTGTGAACTCTGTCGTAGCGTATAGGCTAAAAATAAAACGCACTGTCTTGTGAACGTCTATCAGAAGGGCTTCGAGAGTTCCTTACCGGCGTCCGATAGCGCTAAATTCCAAAAGTGGGTCATTTCCGCTGCGACATATCTGCGCAGTTAAACGAGAGTGGGATGGGGACGGTTTTCTCGGTGCAACAAAAATAAAACGGAAGAAGCGAAAGATGGAGAAAAAGAAAACTCCGCAGTCTTCGAAAGGCGTTGCTTTATGCAACAGTGATGCCCCTCTGAATAAAGGAGGAAAAATAAGGAAACAGAAAAATACAAAAACAACGAACGAAGGAAGCGGCCTTCGTATCTTCAACCTGGATTTCTGGTGGGGCGGTATGGAATGCAAAAACAAAAGAAACTTCCACACTTTCTGCTCACGCACGTTATCGGGCTACGGGGGGAAATGCCGCAATGAGTAGGAGACAGATGTCACGTGCACGGAACTATAATTTCTGGCGTCCACCGCTGTAGGCATCGCACAAGTGTGATATGGCCGTATATCATATCATATCGCGTCATAAGCGTTATAATATGGCGTGCGTTCCAGCTAACGTTAGTCAAGCTATTCAAAGGAAAAAGAAAGATTAGCAATACACGGTGCGAGATGCGGTTATAAGAACTATGGTGTAGGTTCCTCAGAGTCTCACTACCGTAGGTCTTAATATTCTATTCCGCACCATATTTACTAAATTATTTTTTTCTCTGTACAGCTTGGCTAGCGTTAGCTGGGATACCCTACATTTCAAGTCACTAGGGTATAAGGGCAAGCGCCGGTGTTGTGTAGGCGCGTTTCGGGCATGCGTGTCACATGCATCTTCCTTCTTTGCCATAGGCGATGCCAGGTAGTGGAAGATTACGAAAGTAGGTGAGAATTATGCACCCATACATGACTGTAGCAACGGCGTACGTCGCTTAGGGTCGGCCCCCAGCAGGCGTAATAACGCCAGAAGGCAGAATCGTGAGGCGCATCTGATGTTTGAATGGTCAGGAACTGGCACATTTCACCTTCTTATTAGGCCTACGTTTAGTTGAGGCAGTATGGGAAATTGCGACATCAGCAACTACTCGAATTACGACACTTGTGCTTGCAAATAAAACTACCGCCAGTCTCCCTACGCCGAAAGGTTTCCTTTTGGGCACCAGGGTGCCATTGGTTCTTTGTTGTGGGCGAGATCGTATCTCACACTTGCTGTCTTCGAATACTTTAATTCTTTGGTTTGCTGTCCAGAAACTGCAGAATTAGGTTATCAGGGACGCCTTAGTGAAGAGATCCGGATTGATTTTGACATCCTTGGCTCCTGTAAAGTTCACGGAAAGTACGGGACACCAGCTTTATGTGCATTCAACCCTCATTGAAATGCGACCACCGCGGCAGGCATTCAAACCCGCGACCTGACGCTAAGCAGCGCAACGCCATAGCAACTAAGCCAGCTCGACGGGTTATATTTGGCGTTTTGGTCATCTTGATCTTCACATCTCCTTCGCATACCTTAGGCGGTGTCTGAGCATCAGCTTTTTCAAGGAAAAGGCTGCATTGAATGGAACTGTCTCACCGATGACTGAGCACGGGCCGTTCTTATGGGACAGGTCAAGCGAGAAGTGCGAGGTTCTCCAGCGAGAACCTATAGCTGGAAGCTCAATGAACACTGTCTGTGAGCTGCCTTCTACGCCCTAAACAGGGCAGAAAAAGAAAGCGCACAGCTGGACTTGCATTGGGTGGAGCCACACCTGAGCCTCCGCCGCGGATACATTCCACTAAAGTAGCTGTCGTGTCCATTGGCGGAGTTGAACTGGCGCATACAAATTTGCTTTTAAAAAATCGAGATATGCATCACCCAGCTCCAAATTGAGTCTGTCTCTCCGTTCGTAGTTAGCATATTCGCTACGACTCGCTCGGGCCATAAACCAAACCGCCGGTTCGTTTACTTATATTTTACGAAGTTGTAGGAACTCCAGCAAGCGCATGTATCAGAACTCGTTAGCATGTCTCGACGACAGTCTTGGGCCGTTAAGTTAACGCTATCGGACTTTTTCTTCGTTTTTGCACTTGTAGAGACTGCACCAAGCCTGTGGCAAACGTTCTCGCGTGGCACTTACTGGTCGGGAGACCGCGCCCGACTGTGCCTGCGTGCGAGAGTATAGATGAACGAAGGTGCTTGGCAATGGCCGCCTCCGGGGCCTTTCAGTGAGAGAAATGCCCTGCACGTATTCACCCGTCTTGCCCACATATGGGCACCGGCAATCTGAACCTCACGACTCCCGCCTCGTCGGAGTCACGCCCTCCCGCTCTATTGCACGAACCTATCCGACGTCAACTCCTTCTTCTTCTTCTTCATCCAACGTGCACTCTCTTCCATTCCTCTCAGCCTCCGCTCCATTGCATGAGATCGGAGGAGAAATGCATAAGAAACAATATATATACCCCACTCCCCCTGACCTATCTAGCTTGCGCCCATTATTAACGGCGCCCGTCTAATCAAACGATTATAATGTAACCCTGCCCCGAAGGTGTTACACCGGCGCACGGTGGTAAAGTGCATAGCGCGCGATTTCTCCACCGCTATGAAAGTGGCCGCTTACAGTGTGACTTACGGGGAAAGGGGTGTAGCACTCCACTTAATGGAACACACAGAACAGGCTTCACCGCTCGAGGCGTGACGGGACAGTTTGACTAGGCTTTCTCGTGGTCGTTTGCACCGTCTTTTGTAAAGTATCAGGCCTGTGCCAACGAGATAATTTGTTGCCGAGCAGGTCGGAGAGTATGGAGATTCAGGTGAACGAAGTTACACGATTGACGGCAAGTGATGAGTGCCCGTATTTGGATGAATCAAAGTTTGATTAGACTGCCCGCCAAAGCCACCACTGTTGGCGTCATTTGAACTACGCTGTCGCTATACACCAGGACTGCCCCTTTCCGCCCACCCACCACACAAAAATGACCCGTGCGCCTTTAGTAGTCTTATGATAGCCAGGTACCATGCCGCAGCTTGATTCGTTGACAGAATCAAGTGTCGTAGTAAGAGCAGAACACATGTCCATATTGTAGAGTTGATGACCTTGCATTGGCTTCAAACTCTGACCAGTTGAATCGCTGAATTTATGACCTGTGTGGAAGAATTGACCTCGCAGTCTTCTGTCTTGAATGAATTGAAGAATGGGCGGTAACGGTTTTTGGTTGATAAATATTTTGACCCACTTCTGTAAGGTACAATCTCTTATTTTCGGTGAAGCGGCAGCCGGAGAGAGAACATTTTGATGTTTAATTGACAATCAGGCTTTCTCAAGCGTAGCCAGCTGCTTCAAGAAAGTTTTGTACCTCAACAAGAAATCCACTGTTTAAGAGCTGCGTGGAAATGAAATATAAGAGGAAACGTACATATAAGAAAGCAACAAAGATTGCTTGCGTGTGTAAGCTATGGCTACACTTGCACTAGTGTTCCCACATAAGGCCACAATGAAAAAATTCATGTTTAGGAAGATAAATTGAAACACACACCCTGAATTTATTTGTGTAACATGCGGTTACAACTCATCCGAGGTTGAACGTGAGATACGCAGTTCTTCGCGGTTCAAAGTCAATTTATTTATTTATTTATTTATTTATTTATTTATTTATTTATTTATTTATTTATTTATTTATTTATTTATTTATTTATTTATTTATTTATTTATTTTAGCATGCTGCTCGCCCTTGGGCCATTACAGGGGTGGGTTACGGTAAGAATTTCAAGCGTCGATACAGATCACACATACAGCAGCATACAACCAACACAACAAGTTCCAGATAGTGCTAGTGCAGCACAGCATTACAATTAGTGCAGTAGAACAGCAGTACAACGCAGCAGAACAATCAGCAAATCAAGCTTGATATATTACATAGGGAAAATAAATGTCAGCAGTGTAAACCTGACTGAGAAAGATATTCCCTAAGCCCTTCCACAAAGCTTTCTTGTGAACTATACAACGAAGCAGTGAAAATGGCACTGAATTCCATAATCGAGTTGTTTTTGGTAAAAATGAATTCGCATATACATGACACGTTGTTGGGGTACTTTATTGATTGATTGATTGATTGCTTTATTTGCTTCGTCACAGTACAGTGTAACAGGAGGCGGAGGGAAAAGCTGTTCAAATGACGGCTTGAGGGATCCTCCGCCCCCTTTGTGAACAATGGCAGCAGCTGAAGGACATCACAATATCACAGCACTTTTTTTTAATTTACACATTGTTTTACGTAAAGATCAAGTCATAAAGGAAAACTGGAAACATATTTTATACATAGCTTATACGACAAAGAAAAGAAAACTGCGACACTTAAATGAGACACATCAATACCTTTGCTAGTATAATGATTTAGAATTCGCGGAAGAGCATCGTAGCATCTGAAAGCCATAATTAGTATGAAAGTAAGAAACGTTCAACATGAGTGCCCGTTCCACATGAGTGCCCGTGAAGATTCTTCCTCGGCGCGTTGTTAAGTACTTTGTTATGTCTATGTTTAGTTTATTTTTTGTCAGTAAGAACAATTTTATGCTGGCCAGTTGTCGACGTTCGACTGTGGGAAGCTCTAGCAAGCGTAACATTTATATTTCAGACTCAGCCGAAGAGTATTTTCAAAGAGTAAGTCTAGCGGCTTGCCCCTGCACACTTTTCTTTTTATCCGCCAACTCTCGTAGGGATTCCATACGATATTTGAATACTCCAATGTTGGCCGCACATATGTGAGATATGCTGTTAGCTCAATGGTGGTGGAAGTAATCTTCAACTTCCGTCGTAGGCCCTATAGTTTCTTTTCCGCTGCTGAGCAAACCTTTTCAATATGGCTTCTTCATTTTAGGTTGCTTGATATGGCTACACCAAAGCATTTTATAGCTTCGACTGTATGCACAGGGCTGCACACTTGATTGTAACTGCAGCTAAGGACTTCCTTACTCTTATTTGTCACGCGTAAGGCAACTACTTTGTTTTGATTTCTTTCCATTTTCGATGTAGTGCACCAGTCACAGACGACTGCAAGAGTGTCAGTAAGCGCTTTCTGATCATCTGCAATGTTTATTTCTTGATAAATTAGGCCGTTATCTGCAAAAAATAAAGGCTTGATTCTCGCTAACACAGCGAGAATCAACCAAATTTTGCGAGTTTTGTTAAATTTATCAACCAAATGAATTAGGCGTCGGTACTTTAAATGTTCTCACGTTTAATTTCTTCACCATAGTACGCCACCTGCTTACTGAAATTGCTGAAATGTCGTAGCTGTGGAAAGCTTCAAGTATCTTTTGATGCCCGAACATTCAGCAGGCCATTTAAGTGAAGCATTGTGGTAGGCCGCAAGCTCAAATATAGCATGTCACCTATAGTTCTAAGCTGCACACTTAACTCAAAGTGCGAAAAAAATATTGTCTTAAATCACAAAGCTTTTGGATAGTAAGTGCTCCTTGCTATAGGCCGATCGCCTTCGCTAATAATATGTCCAGCATCGGCATCGGCTAAACTTTTTCTCTGGCGAACAAATCTGGCATAACAGTTCCGGTGAATCTGGGCCCTGCTTGAATCGCAATTCGCTTCTCTTACTGTGTGCACATTTGTACAAATGCGTACATAACCTGAAATCAGCTCCCAAAGTTTAGAGGCCTCAAGATATGAGGTAAAAAAAAAACGTTCAAATTTTGCAAAACCTTTCGGGGGTAGCCTGGTGCTGAGATTTGCTTCTTTCCTGCCATGACGGCACTGTTCCAATTTTTGAGAACAGACTTGGACAAGCGGCTGCAGCCTGAACTGATGGTTATAGTGCTGCATTTGCTACTGTGCTGTGCGGGGATAACGACCGACTTTGATTGTGTATTTCTGGCCCCTTTCTCTCTCTCTACTTTCTTGTCACTTTACCAACCCCTCCCCTCTCTCTCCAGCTTAGTGTAGTAAATCGGATCTTCCCCTCTGGTTAACCTCGCTGCATTTACCTTTTCTTCTGTCTCTTTCTCTCTCTCTCTCTCCTGCCTGCCGTAATACACCTGCCGTATACTGTGTTTCGGCCTGTATGGTCATATATCACGGAAAAAATTGAACGCTTTCGTGGGAACCACACACCCTTAAAGTTTTGATAGAGACAGTGCGCAGCCTACGCGCATGCCTACAACTCTCTCAACTATTACATTCATGGAACCTGCATTCGTAAACGATTCCTGGCACCCAATCAGCACACGTACGCAGATATACACCACTCCCTGCCAATTAGGCACAGCGTTCCTCGCATACACGTTAAGGAGAACGAAGCTCGCGGCATTGTCTGTGTCGAGGCTATCCTTACAAGGCCGGCATGGTGGGGAGGTTGGGGGGTGGTGGCGTTTGATGGTGGCGGTAGCGGATCGGCTGCTGGCTGCCTAGCGCTATGCCCTCCGCCATGCCTCCCAATTTATGTTAACAAACCTCCTCTCCCAGGAGTGAAACAGTGAGCACAATGGAGAACGGCAAATCGCCTCGGTTTCGTCTGTCGTTGCACTCGGCGGACCGGTTGAGAGGAGGAAGACTCCGGGCGTCTGCTGCTCCTGCTGCTTAGTGGAACACCTCGTCGGTCATAACGCTTGGAGGCATGCCGCGGATAGGAAAAAAGAAGTCTCCCCCATCGCCCCTCTCGCTTTTGGGAGCCTGCTTCGCAGGTCCTTGATGAAGACGGCACGGCGGTGGCGAAAGTGCAGGACGGAGTGCAAACGGTACTACAGAGAGGCACGCCCCTCGAAACGGCGACCGACACAGCGTGCGATGCCCCGGTCAGATCATTGGCTGGTGGCGCCGAGAGACGCCATAACGCCGGCAGCAGCTTCTTTCTTCTTTTTATTTATCTCTTTTTTCCTTTCCTTGCCCGAGAGGCTTCAGGGCGCCTTCCTCTTAGTGTATAAAAGCCGGTCCTCGACAGTCGTTCGGCACTCTTGGTCTCTTTGTCTCACGGACAACATCTCACCATGAACGCCGTTGTAAGTATCGAATGCCTCGACTCTCTCACGGCTAGGCGGGTCTGCCGGCGACGGCCCACGTGGATTAAGCCGGCGGTTGTGGATTAGAGAGCAGAAGCTCTTTTTCAGCGCAAGGATAAAGCGTATGGGGTGGGCAGCAGCGGTTCCGCCAAGAACCATTCCGGCTCAATTTCGAGTACTGGCGGGAGCCCTAATGTGGGAACCTTTAACAAATTGTTTCACCGACATTAGTGAAGCAGTTTTCCGGTGTATATAAGGGCGTTCCTTAGCAGTTTGGCACTTCTGGCGTTTCTCTACCATGGATATCCTCACAGTCGACGCTGTTGCTAGAATCAAATACCTAGACTCGCAGGCTGCTAGGGGGCCCTGCCGACAATGAACCACGTGGATTAACCGATGACTGCGGGGCATCTTGGATTACAGTGCCAGATTAAGCAATGCTAAGGATAGTCCAAACCGTGCAAGAGGGGAACCATCGGAGAAGAATTGCGAATGTTTCTAGGCGTTTCTCTAAAGATATGTAAAGAAAATTTCGACAAGCGTTCGAGCAGAACTGTGTTGGCCATACGAGGGCTTTGTGGAAAACTAAAGAGCGCGGGAGTAAGGGGTACCTAGAATTGGTTGTTTTATTCTTAGCTTGTTATATTGTTTTCATGCGCAAAGCAGTTAACACCTTCCAAGGTGCTTACGTGTCCTTCTCAGCTCTTCGAGCTACCAGTAATTACTGGATCGTGAAACATAAATGCGCATGGAAATCATCAACACAGATGTGCATCATGGGATATAAGAATACACCAAAGTCTTAAAGTGGAGGGTATTGAATCTTACGAACATTGCATATGAGACAAGGAAGCTGGCTGCTCCTTGAATTGGAGGCGGCTAACGCTGTCCAACGGTCAAAACTAATTAATTCGACAATTAACCACGCATGTTTCTTCGACAATGATAGCAGGAATTGTTCTTGCTATAAAAATAACAGAATCATTGCCTCTTCTTTTCATAAAACTAATTGATATCTACTAAATTAAAATGATGCAGTGGATGCAGTAAAATGCACTTCACAGGGTAAGTGTTGGAGCATACTTCGGAAAGAATGCTCGCATAGCAAATGTCGGCCCAAATCATTTGACGAAAGATCTATGTATTGGAAAATGATGTTTCTTTCTTGTGATACTTTGATTCGAGACTCTAATCCGAGATCACCAAGAGACTGTTGAGTTTGGAACTATACGTGATGCTTAACAGATATAAGCTTAATTGGTGACAGTCTTAGTGGTGAATCGAACATGGAGCTTGACGTCTTGTTGTATCAAGCATATTGTCAAAGCAATTGATATTCTCAATGAATGAATTAGGTGCATGAGCACTCTATTAAGGCAGTATCAATGCGAAAGCGCTCCCATTAGAAGGAAAGGTTGAGGAGAACATTTATAGTGGCAATGGACAATCTATGCAGCAGAGGTTTCGAAGTTAATTTGTGTTTTAGGGCACTACGTTACATTGCTTTTTCCGACTACGTCCACGCTAGCTGTATCTTGGCATATGCTACAGAGAGAGTACGCACATGAACGTCATGCATTTCTGTGGGCCACTGTGTAGATACCAAGAAATTACATGACATGCCCAACATTAAAAAAATGCAGCCGGTATGGGCAAACACTGAAACTTCACCGTTGTTGCTTGGCACATGAGTTAAAAGCAGAAATATGTAATTAGGAACTGCGTTCCGTTTAGGCCCTTAACGCATTGCTTTCGGACTAAACCTTGTCAGCAGATGTCTGTACTGGTTGTTAAATGTATGTTAAACGGAAAGTGTACCCTTTATAGCGAGTTACGAAGGGAGTCGGGGAATATTAGTCACACTATACTGCAAGCGAACTGTAGCTATGTGATCACAGGGCAGTGACGGTCGGTGCCGTTTTTCTTCGCACGAATATCTTTCCCAATATGAGTTTCCGATATGTACCTGCGTTCATGCTTCCACACCATGTCTCATCATCCGCCGATGTGTTCTTGCATGGTAGATCGTACTTCTCGGTCTCGTCTCCGCCGCGTCCGCCGGCTTCGTCGGTGGATATGGTGGCTATGGCGGCTACGGCGGCCTCGGATATGGCGGTTATGGCGGTTATGGCGGTCTCGGATACGGAGGCGTAGCCGTCGCTGCTGCTCCCGCCGTGGCCGTCGCTCGCCCCGTGGCTGTGGCTGCCCCAGTGGCCGTCGCTCGCCCCGTCGCTGTGGCCGCCCCTGTGGCCGTCGCTCGTCCCGCTGTTGTCGCTGCCGCCCCCGTCGGCCTCGGCTACGGAGGCTTCGGCTACGGAGGCTACGGCTACGGTGCCGGTCTTGGCTACGGAGCCGGTCTCGGATACGGACATGGCGTCGCCGTCGCTGCCGCCCCCGCTGTCGCCGTCGCCCGCCCCGTCGCTGTGGCTGCCCCAGTGGCCGTCGCCCGCCCCGTCGTCCATGCTGCCCCTGTCGCTGTCGCCGCTGCTCCCGCTGTTGCCTACGGCGCTGGCTATGGCTACGGCGGTCTCGGCTATGGTCACGGTCTCGGCTACGGCCTTGGTCTCGGATACGGCCACGGTCTCGGATACGGCCACGGTCTCGGCTACGGCGTTGCCCTCAAGAAGTACTAAGCGGTGAGTAGCTTCTCTGCGGCTTCTGATTAGATCATTTCCGAATAAGTGTGTTGGTATAGTCCATACTTACACCAGCGCACTTTCACGGAATGAGAGCAGACGAAGCAACATGACGAAGCGATCGAAGGTGTTCCGGGGGTGGAGGCTCGAGAACCAGACATTAAGTACTCTAATTTCTACAGTACCATGGGGAACTTCACGAAGCACAGATTGTGCTATAATGGAAGTAAGAAAGACCGTTTTGAGAGCGTACTCGGATTTCGTGGTCACACCGGCCCGTACCTACGTGCAATTTTTGTTTAGCATGTGTATGACTGCTAATATTGTGGCACAGTCTGATTCGCTGCATTCCGCCGCAGTGAAGCATGCGGAGCAATGCAGTCACGAGCCAAAGCCAAGAGAAAACAGAAAGAGCCACATCCTTAAAGAAATTCCGTTATAGATATGACATACGGAGCTGTAGTCTTAAAAACGCTCGGCTTTTGATAGGAACAGGGGCCGAATTCACAACGATTTTCGTTCATAAGCGCTGCTTGCTGTTGGTCGGCCGCCTTGGATAATAAAACGTGCGGCAGCAGGCTTGGCTGAAACGCGATCCTATGAAGAATTCTGTCACAGGAGCATATTGTCAATACGGACCCGGTCTCTCGCTCACGCACGCAGTGGGAACGTTTTGAGTTACGGGGAGAGAGAAATTGTTCAGGACGGTGTTTATTGCGATCTCTCTTTCAATTCTTGGCGCATGAAGTACCGTCTTCCGTTCGTGCTTTATTTTAAGGACCACGGTTTTTGAAAGCTTGCTGTAATAAATTGCGCTGCTTCACTTATAGTGCGCCATTCTAATGACTGTTCTTTCGTATCTTTCCAGGTTTCATCACATTAGGATCTCATGCGTTCACCTCCTCCCCTGTGGTGGATTCCCATGGATTCCATTGCCAAAAAGTTTCGCTTCACAAGTCACAGAAAGCGACCAAGATTGTGTTCAAAATAAATTGTTGGGGTTATGACGGGATGCGTTTTCCCAAAACGAAAAACAAAACCTGTTCTCTGTCGCTCACTCGTGATACCCTGCAATGCCTCAACAAGGCTTAGAGTTGGTCATTAGCGATGGCCGCACGCCAACGTGCTTCAAGCGTTTCCAGTAGAAGTTCAAGCGGTCGCAGTCTGATCAACTGATTCTTGGGACATATAACGTCCCAAAGCAATACTTGGCCTATGGAAGACAGTAATTAGTAGCTACGGAATAATTTCGGCTACTGTACTGTAACGCACATCTAAATCTGAGTACTGGAGCATTTTTGTGTTTTGCTTAAATCAAAATACCGCCACTGGGAGTCAAACCCGGGACCTCTTGCTAGGCGGCCGAACAACATAATCATTAGGCAACCATGGAGATTGCATTCCCTTGTGTTAAGCCAATAAGAGGACATGGCTTCTGGTTCTTACGAGCTCAGCTTTTCTAACAAACCAACTACTATGAAAAAAAAAGGACAGTAACTGTAGTGGGTAAAGCGCATTATGCAGGACAGCCCATACTGTTGATGACGTCGTCAATTCCACGCCGTCTTTCATTTCCCCTTCCACTTCTCCTAGTGCAGGGTAGCAAACCAGAATCTTTTCAGGCCAACATCCCTGTCTTTCCCACCCCGTTTCTCTCTCTCTCTCTCATGCCTCCTTTATATGGCATAGAAAAACGTGCATGTCTGACCAGCCATGGATGCAGCAACGCTTTGAAATGACGATAAATTTGATATATAGGTCAGCAAGTTCTCGGGGGGTAGCGGCACTTGAATGCCTCGAACAGTCGCAACCGCTTCTGGAAAACCCTTTCAAAGCGGCCGTGATGGCGTCTTCTTAACGTGGCGCAGGCAATTACAGCCGCCAACGCTCCGCCAGTCTAAGGGATTAGTTTGCGTGCAAGCACGCAATCGAATGCGTACTGGCGGACAGCTGGCCGCTTATAACTAGGCGTGGTCGCAAAACGTTAGTGTAAAACGGCTATAAACTCGTTTACAGGACGCACGACCTCAAAGTTCGTGGGCTCGTCCCAATTCCGCCGAGCCGATAAGGCTCGAAAGGTTTCAGTCTGCACGTACTACGTTCACGATAAGGCCTTCACTCGTTCTGTTCGCGACGGCGGATGTTCTCTGCTGTCTGGCGCAACTCTGGAACCGCCTGTGTGCTGGTGCATTTATGCAATAAGAGACTAAAAAAGTAAAAGATCCACCCTACTACATGCAACTATGAAAAGGGTATGGCATCTCGAAGTCTTATTTCTAAAGCAAAGGCTGAGCCCGCAACGAAGTCACATGACTGTCACAGTGGGTCTGCTGCAGTCAGAAGTGCGAACGCGGGAGCTAATGAAAAATTATGTGCACCAATGAGCTATAAGAAGGCTAGAGATGCAATGTACCACGGTTTAATTATGCGACAAATAATTTAATATGAGAGTGGCACGTGTGAGATTCAATTTTTGGCTAGGGTATTATGACCGTCGAGGTTAATACGCGATACCGATACGAACTCGCAGAGAACAAGTGCAGTGCATTGATTGGTGCGAAAAAATGCAACTAGAATGACTAGCAAAACAGCGAGGAAAGAAATCGACCTTACCTTGGCGTTGAGGCGCGGTCTAAATTATTCACAGAAAATTTGAAAGGCATTGTTTGATTTCGTATAAATGTATGCTTTCCATGACTAAACCGAGCGCAAACGTACATCGGCTGTCGAGGTACAAGACTGTATCGACATAGCTCTTTTTGTCCTTTTGAGTAATTCGATAACGTATCCGTCAAGGCCGCGCCTCGTATTGACAAACTGCGCAATTGCTATGCTATGGCATGTCCTGTATATACCTACCTCCAAGTACAACTCTATTGCTCGAAAAAAAAGCGAGAAAAAAAAAGAAAACGCTGAAAAAAGCTTGATGAGTGAACTTCAAAAATACACCTTCCTATTTACCGCGTGCCGGGCCTCTTCCTCAACGAAAAAACAAGAAAAACACAATGTCGTATCAAGGAGTACTTTTAGAAGGGTCGTTCAGTAGCATCGAGGCCGCTGCATTGATTTCCGGGGAGATTACGCCACCTCGTAGTCGAAACACGCGACATCTCTTCTTGCTTTTCCGGTGGTCGTATCCCGATTTGGAACGGCTTTGGTGCTGTTGGTTTCTTTACATGTAAATTTAGATAACGAACTGAACGGAGTAGGCACATTTAGGCTTGAACTCTCACTTCATAATGTTCTACAGCGCACAGTTCAATGCAATGCCCCTCATTTTACTCTGTGTTAGTTAAGCCGCGTGGTGAGAGAGAGAGAGACAGAAAAAAGTTTAAGGAAACGAAATGCAGAGAGCTCGGCCTGAGGTTTTTGGCAGGGGGTCCTTTCATGGCAGTGTCCTCTAGCCAGGTACTCTGCGTTGGGGGAAAGGGAAGAGGGAAATAAAGAGTGAAGAAAGAAGCGCATCATGGGTGACGATGACGAGAGAAGGAGGATATAAAACATACAGCAAGCAATTTGGTCTACTCAAAGCCTACAGTCGAGGCCCGTACTTTAAAGAAAATCAAGTAACGCCTGGATGGCCTGAAATGTCGATGTAACATCTGGCCAAGGGCCTAAAATAACGCCCTCCGGCAACGTTGGGCTGTCGAGGCGCGTAAGGTCATTGCTCAACTTTTGACGCCCTTCCACGTACTGAGGGCAGTCACAAAGTACATCGCCTATAGACGGCTTACAGTCTGGAGACTTGGTGCGTCGCATGACGTGCACGCACCCGCGCGTAAACGCTACCCCCAGGCTTAGTCTGTGCAAAGCTGGCACAGCTGCGTTGAATCTTCGATGGTAGCCTAAATTTGGTGGCAGGTTCCAAACTTTGGACTCGTTTGTGGCGATCATCCGTAATGTCCCAGTGCTTTTCTGTCGCGTTTCGGATGATACTTCAGAGAAGGCAGTTGGCGTCCGCTCTTGAAAAGGAATTGCAAGCCGTCACTCTGGTTCTTCGAGTGCTTTCTTCGCTTCGGTATCAGCCATTTCGTTGCCGTGTACACCACTGTGCCTGGGAATCCATTGAAATGTAATGTGGTGGCCGTTCCCTTCCGCTAGAGTGAATAGCTCGGCAGTTTGAAGAGCCAACACTCTGTAAGAGACTTCTTTCATTACAACTCTAAGTAGCTGAGGAGTCAATTTTGCGTCACTGAAGACTGTCCATGCTTGACGAGGCTGTCGCGAAATATAGGTGAACTGCATCTCTGATTGCCACTAGTTCCGTAGATGTTGGTGTCGTCTTGTTACGCAGACGAAACCGTCGAATGACTTGATGCGCAGGCACGACGAAAGCCGCACCAGACGCATGCAACGAGACCGATCCGTCTGTATACACATTCACCGAGTAGCCATATTCTCTCGACATACCCGTACTCGTATTTGGACATTGCCCATGGGGACATACGTGGAAGGTTGGCAGGAGCAAAGTAGGATGGTATGGAAGATTCTTGGCACTTAATCGCTTTTGAAAAAGTAGAGTCCGGCCGTATGTCGGGAAAAGTCAATAAGGGGTGACGTTGGTGACGGCACAGTAGCCGCAGGAATACGCGAAGAGGTTCCCATCGTAGAAAGACATGTAAAGAGGTGACACAAGCTTCCTCAATTGTACCATAAGTTGAGGTGCAACGTGGAACTCCTAGACATGCTCTCAGCATCTGTGCCTAGGCACTTTCCAGCATACGCAAACATGGTGGCTCATACTTGATAATGTAGCCGACGTAGAGAGCCTGGTACAGCCGGAGTAGCCGAATGCTCAGATGGGCCCCACTTGATACCGGCCAGAAAGCAAAAAACTTGATCAAGTCCACTTAATGTTTTCTTTAACAATGCCACATGCTTCAACCATGAAACACCGCGGTCAATGACAACGCCGAGGTATCTGTGGTGGGTCACATAAGGCATGACATTGCCACTGATAAAAATCGTATACCGACACGTAAGCTTCAGTGGGGACGCTATCGCAGCGCACTTATCTGGGGCCAGTTGCAGTCCTTGGCACTGCAGGTACTGAGACGATAAAGAAACAGCTCGCTGCAACCTTGCACGAATTTGAGATCGCGTGACTGCGGATGCCCATATGCATATGTTGTCGGCGTAGTTACTGATGCGTACTGCATCAAGAATTACTTCCGCAAGGCCAATAAGGGCAACACTCAAAAGGGTCGCGCTGAGCACTCCTCCTTGAAGCACTCCACGGACCACAACGTGTCTTCTCGTTTCGCCATCATTCGTGGACATGAAGACTGCAATCTAGGTAATTTCGCTATACAGGTAATATGTAGGGTGTTTTTTTTTGAGCCAGAAGTTAAAAAATTATTTGACTATTTAACAAATTTTTTACAATTAAGTTCTTTAGTAAACATATTGCGCCACATATACCAAATTGAAGCCGGTGATTTCACAAGCCATATCGGCTTGGAACAAATTCTGAGGATGGCCATGGTTTCGAGGTATGCGCCGTCAAACTTGCCGCGAAAATTCCTTTGTTCCACCTGCTTTTCTATTACAACGCCGTTTTATGCATTGAAACACAAAAGTAGTAAAAGGAACGCCAATGTACTTTCTCGCACACTTCGGAAATGAATATCTTAAAACTCGTGTCCTGAGAATTCGTTTCAGGAGAACTTATTCGTTCTCTTGTGAACTTATTCAAGAGAACTTATTCGTTTCAAGAGAACTTATGTGCTACAATTCGTGAATTTCAATATGTTCCGTAAATTATCTAGTTAGAAATTTAAGTAGTGCGATTTAATTAATTAGCCAATTACGCATCCTGATTTCTCGAGCAGGTAACGCCCGTCTTATTGAGTAATCCAGTTCAAAGGTTAGAATGGTTTTAACTGCCACAACCGATTAAAAAAATTGAGTAGTCTAAAGAAAAATTCAGAGGCGTTCCCCTGTCGAGAAAATGGGGGTAAGCGAAGCTTGTGGCAAGACGACGCTGTCGCAGGCGTTCCGCTTCGTTTGCCCTAGACTCAGGGTCTGCGGCTCTTCGTTGACGTTTGGTCTGGACTTCAGAAGCCCTCAGCTAGAATCGGACGACAAGCTTCGCTTACCCACATTTTCTCGACAGGGGAAGGGCTGTTGACTTCGTCTCTTTGGGTCCCACGTGTGACAAGGAGAGTTCAAGGGCGCGTTACAGGTCCCCAAGTTCACAGGGGTATGTGCCATTGAGCTTGGACCCTTTCTGCACTATCACCAGGATCGACCCACTTTTCAGCGTGACACCGCCACCACCACCACCGGCACTTGTGAGCCTATAAAGCTTCGCCTAAAACGCTCTGGCATAAAGGATTTTTTCAAAGGGTTGAGTACCCGCCGTGGTGGCTTAGTGGTTTTGGGATTGCGGTGCAGCTACAGTGCAGATACGGTGCAGCCGCGACGTTTGCTCTCCGCCGTGCGTTCGCTCTCCGCTCACTAGCGCATACGGTGCGCGGCGACGATTTTATCGCCCTTGGACTTTATACGCAAGCTCACGGCGACGACGACGGTGACGACGACGGTGACGGCGACGGGGACGCCGACAATAGAAATCCGCTTGGAGTGTCCATATAATTGTTATCGCAAGAAAAGGCCCGTGTACATCGCAATGGGTGTACGTTAAATAACCCCAGGTTGGCAGAATTATTCGTGACTCCCCCACTACTGCATGCCACATAATCATATCGTGGTTTTGGCATCGTAAAACGACAGAATGTAATTTCTAAAAGGTTCAGTGTGAATGTCGTATTGGCGATCATGTGCTGGTGTGCGGTCGACAAGAAGTGTAACGTCATATAAGTATTCGTTGAACCTGGCGGCGTGACGACCGGCTCGCGGCTACTGTCACCTGCTCCAGCCAATCGTACACCCCTCTGTCTCCTCTCACGCACCCATGCAATGCCTCCTAGACAGCACAAGGCCGATGCCCTTCGATCAGTGACGTGATGCTATATATACCTTACCCGACTGCCACAGAATATAATGAGGACAAGCGGGGATTTTGACTTCACCGCTTTCGTCATGCCGGGCTTGGCGATGGAAATTTCGGTGCAAGTAGCATGACGTCATAAAGCAGAGTGCACAACCATGCTATCTAGGAGGCGGTGACCTGTGCTTCCTTCTCCGCTCTTTAATCTCCTCCTCCTTTCTCTTCTTATCCTTATCCTTATCTTATCCTTACCCTATTACCCTTCTTAGCGCGAAATAGACAAAGAAAGCTACCCCTTAAAAGGAGCTCCAAGCAATATACAATAAGCATGATTGCAGCATACCCTGTCATCCTCGATGTATATAGTCATAGAGCACAATCTGACTGCAACACACGAACGTTCAATCACAGCGCCGAGTACCAGTCATATTGATTCGGCTGAGCTCGCATAAATGCTGCGAAATCACAACTATAGAGTTAGAGGGAATTTGTTCCAAAAGGATTGGTTCACGGGAAGGTTGATGAATTTCTCTTGAAAGCTGAGTCTGCAGCGCTAATAACTAAAGTAACACAAACGAGCGCCCATCTACGCTGTTTGTATTTCTTTATTGCACTGTCGATTGCACAAACTCATCCACTGAGGGCTCCGTGGAAATTATTTTCTACATTCTGAACATTTTGTCACTTTTGTCGGTGTATAAAGGGCGTTTGGTTGGTCCATGCCTAACGCCCTCACACTTAAAGGGTAAGATCAAATCGTTGCTCACAACCGATGAAGTTTTTAAAGCGAAAGCCTTATATGTCTTGTTTTGAGCTGACCTTGAAAAAGTGGAGCCAATACCAGACAAAATACCGGTAAAAAATAAATGCAAAAAAAAACGATTACACAATAAGATCATTACAAAACCCATAACATTATATGTCAATCAATAGATAATTACATAAGGGAAATAAATAACGTTATATTATCATGATAGTCGTTACATTAGTCATGATAATGAGATTGTCAAAGAGGAAAAATGGGTCAAGAAATACCGAAAGTGGCAAAGAATCGAGAATTAATAGTGGTAATGGATGCAGGTATGGTTATGATAGCAATGATAATGATAGCAAAATACAATAATGTATCAATAATGACAATTACTTAGCAAAAATGACAATGACTACGCGAAAAAAGATTAACACTTAGTAACGACTGGAATCAGTTCGGATGTGAGCACTAAGTGAAGGAAACACTCAAGGATGATGGCAGAATTAATAGTCATGAGCATGGCTACACAAAAATGACAAAGACGCAGCGAGAAAACATTAACAATCAAGAACTACTGAAATGGGTTTGGACGTGCGTACTAAGTGAAGTAAACATTAAAGGCTGCTGGTAGAAGTCATAGTCATGACCATGAATGTGACTCAACTGAATTAAGATTGAATCAAGGGGTTATGGAGTAGAAGAGTTACTTGCAAAACAATATATGTGATATTTGAGGCTCCAAGTGAGTGATCATGTCATGACCATGAATGTGACTCAACTGAATTAAGATTGAATCAAGGGGTTATGGAGTAGAAGAGTTACTTGCAAAACAATATATGTGATATTTGAGGCTCCAAGTGAGTGACTCAGCAAAAAGGGGCTGAGTCACGGTTCTAGTTTGGTGAATCATGGGAAGGGTGACTTGCAAAACAACATGATGACTTGCAACACTGACTGTAAATTGTGGTTTCAGAGTGACGATGACTCAGCAAAATAAGTGCCGAGTCACGGTCCGAGTTTGGCGAATAAAGGATGACGTGCGAAAATGACTTTGCAAAGTGTGTAAAAAATGGGAATAAAGAAAATAAAGGAAACGTCAAAAGACATTTCACAAAGCGTAAAAAGAGCTCGTCGTGTCATTGAGTTAGCGGCGCTCGGGTTTTCGCCTTCAGGTCGCCTTAGTTGTAGCATAAGGACCCCCGACTAGCTTCTAAGCGCGTAAGCATTTCTATGCCTATCGAACGAGGAAACTCATCCGTCCGTCACCTAAGACGAAGCGCTTCAGAGAAATTATTGCAGAAAACAGAATAAACCGAAAGGAAAAACGTTGGCAGTGGTGAGTTTCGAAACTACGGCCCCACGCTCAGAAGACGAGTGTCTTACCCAGTGGACCAAACACCCACATTTGCCGAGCGTCAATATATCTGAAACATATGAATTTGTGGTACCGGCGGTCCAAAACAAATGTCAAAGGAGAACACCTTCTATGAAGGCTTTCATGAAAGATTTGGCGATGGTGGAATAAAAGCCATGTCTAGCACCACACGTATATTGTCTTGGAACACTGTAGACATCAGGAAAATTCCAATTTCGCGAAAACTTAATGCCAAACACGCCACATTCCCGATGCGTTTCGCTGGTCGCGCGATGCGCCTTCCGTTGGGGCGTTCCTTCACCGGCCGAAATGCCACCGATCTCTAAGGGCTCATGCGCTTCACACCGCGCAACACAGACAGATAAGCAGTCAATGAGTAGATAAGGATTGATGAGGGGTTACATGGGTCTGATAACGCTTGATAATGGTTCGACGCGGATGGACAAGGTGCTAAGAGTGATGAGGGCTTTTAATGGTAGGAGCAATTCTGATAAGGTTAATAAGCACCGATAAGGGCTGATAGGGGTCGGATCAAGTCAGATAATGTTGATAAGGACCAATAAGAGTTGATAAGGGTCGGATCATGTCCGGTGAGGTTGATATGAACAGCTAAGAGTTGATAAAAATTGGGTCGATTTCCATGAGCTTGATACCAACCGATAAGAATTGATAAGGATCGGATTGAGTCCGATAAAGTTGATAGCAACCGATAAGAGCTGATAAGGGTCAGATCTAGTCTGATAAGGTTGATAATGTCTGATAAGGGTTGATAAGGGCCTATAGTGGTCGGATCGTGTTCCGTAATATTCATAATGACACCGGGATCGTGGAGTTGAGCAAGTGGCACCATGCTTACACATACTTAGACAACTCCCAGAGGAGTTCCTGCTTAAATTCTTGTTTGCCGACTCTTTGTGGCAAGTAAAAATTATGATAGCTGTGACAGAACACAAGAACAGTGGAATAAATTGAACTTCAAAGCTATCACTGTCAAATTTTCTTGTAGGATATTTCTGTGCACTTAAAGTTGTCAGAATTATTGCAGAGTTTTCAACTACGCCTTTTCTCATCGTATGTGTAGTTGGAGCTGGCTGCCTGGGCAATATATTTTTTATAGACGTAGGTGGGGGTGTTACTGATGGGACAAGGAAACACCTTAATATTGTAAAATGTTTTGCAGTGTATCTGGGCTAGAGACCGCGCAAACATTGTGGCACCTGGCGCGCTTCTGTCAAGCACATTCTGTCCGCCCTTTGACTGTCCCCTTTGAAATAGTAAGGGGGGGGGGAGTGGGGGGAGGGGGGGGGGGCTTGAGCCACAAAGCTATATTTTTCTTCTTTTTGGTGAATGTCTGAGGATCGTTTTCTATTTTTTTACATACAATAAATGACGAACATAAACCTCTCTAAGTCATTATTGGGAACTTCATTTTTGCAGTTTCCCGTTGGTTGTGGCCTCTACTTTTCTGCCCCCAAACATCCAACCGCCTTTTACTAATATCTATTGGGGACATGTTTACTTTCGCCCTGCTATTCCTGAAACCACGAGCATCAAAGAGGCCAGCGGACCCTTAATCGACAGCCGGGTAGATATCTTCACATTCTAATAAAACACGTTTCATCGTTTCCCTAGCTTTAACGCTGCAAGCGCATGCTTCCTCTTTCTTCGTGAACTTCTCTTGTAAGCGAAGCTTTATAGGCTCACAAGTTTCGGCGGTGGTGGTATCACGGTGGTGGTGTCACACTGAAAAGTGGGCCGATCCTGGTTATAGTGCAGAAAGGGTCCAAGTTCAATGGCACATACCAGGGACATAAAAGAAAGAAGGAGAGAGAGAAAGAGAGAGACAGAAAGTTAGAAAGAAAGAGAGAAAGAGAAAGAAAGAGAAAGAAAGAAAGGCAGAATGAAAGAAAGAAAGGAAGAAAGAAAGCAAGATAATCCCCAGCCATTCCTCCGTCGAGAAATCACGGGTCCCATCAGGGATTGTCGTCAATGAAGGCGAGAGCAAGGTCGACATTTTGGTGGCCCGGTTTGGACCAGGGCATCCAGAGCGTCGCCGCCACCTGTGAGAACTGTGTTCAAGCACAGCCCATGCCGACGACACAAACTCCCGTAAATTGGTCGGAGATAGGCGAAAGGTGGTCACGACCACACATAGACTAGGTAGGGCCACTGCACGGAAGATGGTTTTAATTGTGGTGGATTCCCACAGTAAATGAATCGAGCCTGTTCCTATAGCACATGCTAATTGCCGCAGCACCGTCGAAGTTCAGAGAAAAATGTTTTCCCAGTTCCGTACACCACGCACAGTGTTGTCAGATAATGGAACGCCTTTCACGGGCTGGTAATTCCGTCAGTTCATGCAACGGAACGCGCATCGTACATATTCTAACGGCACCACATCACCCACAGAGCAATGGGCTGGCTGAGCGCGGTGTGCCGACCGTCAAGGACGGGTTAAAGAAGAGCAGAAGCACCGAACAAGCGACTTCTCTGGCTCGCGTTTTGTGCAACTATAGAAATACTCCGCAACGATCTGGACTTCCCATTCCGAAAGGCTTTCGGGCTACCGGTTGCGCACGAGACTGGATTTGTCTTTTCCATCCAGAAACCACCACACCGTCTCCGGCGAATATACTGAAGACGCCGACTGGAGCTTCGCCCCGGGGGAATACGTCTACGTGCGGAACTATGGAACCGCGGACAAGGGGACGCCGGGAAGGGAGAAGGCCACGACCGCTGCTCGCATGTTGCAAGTGGAGACCGACACTGGACTGGTCCGTCGACATCTGGATCAAGTACGGAAGTGCAGCAAGGAAGTTTTCTCGAAGGGCGGTGATATCGGGGGACCAGCGCTACCAGACAACACAGTGACCCCGGAAGATGCGGAGGACCCGTCGATAGAGGCACCAGCACTACGACGGTCTACAAAAACACGGAAACCGGTTGACCATTATGGTTACTAAGATGGAACAAGTGTTACAGTGCACACGCTCCCAATGATAAGCGCAAACGTGGAGCGCACATGCGCCATTCTCTCTCTCTGTTTTTTATCCTCTGCCCTTTCCCTCTTTTCCTTGGTATATATTCGCTGCTGAAAATAAACGCTGCTGTTCTGCATGGTGACACGGACCACTTCTTGTCAGAGGTGGCGTGACCACCGCCAACGTAACAGAAGGGCTACCTTAGAATCACTAAACACTGTCCATTCCTGCGGTACCTCCGGATTAATGAAATCATGTGCAGCCCTGAGTGCCACAAGTTCTGCACCGGTCGAGGTGGTAACACATGCATTTTTTAACTTGTTTTCTTTAGATTTTTCCAGGATAATGACTGTTGAGTTTTACCGAACCATCTGTGTAGACAAGCTGCCGCAATCTGTGGGCGTTGTAAATGTGTTCCAAGGTTGCTTGATTAAAAGCGTGCAAGCGCGCTCCCGCCTTCTTTTTGATGCCTGGAATGGTCACTTGTACATGCGGCCGGTGCAGACACCACAAAGAGCCTGATAATCGTGTAGCAGGCGTGAATTGTCTTGGCAAGTAGGACTGGTGTCTTGCAATGCTCTTTGCAAAAGTTTAACTTGGCCTCTTTGCTGGCAAGCAAGCAAGATGGTGTGAGGGAATCCGAGTCAGGTGCCGGATGTGTGCTCTCAGGACATCTGTAGCAATGTAGACTGTCATAGGAGAATCTCTGGCAATGGCCACTGTCGCAATCGATTATGTATTTTTGGGAGACCAAGACACGTTCTAGTACTTGGGCTTGTACACTCTGAAGTTTGCGAACATTTGTAGTGCAAGCATTTCCTAGTATGGTAAGCTGTACCGCAGGAAGCCAAAAAATAATGTCGTATATATAGTTGCAACATTGATATTACTGTAGCACCGCAGGACGTCCCACCGAGAAACGCGAGAAGGTCCACAATTGTTTCCAAACGCTTTGTCATGTGTGAGACGTGAGGGCTCCAAGACAAGTCTCTATCAATGATGACGTCAAGAAATTGGTGCGTTCATCTGCAGGGTACATTTTGGCCATTAATGCGCAAAGCATATTGGGTCATCGCTTTGCGAATAAAAGCAACGACTGCACACTTCTCAGGTGAAAGCTCCAGGCCTTGCCTTCTTTAATATGTTGACACTACGGTTGAAGCCTTCTGAAGTCGTGCGCGGACTTGTACAGGCGCCACTCCTGAAGCCCATATGCAAATTTCGTCCGCGTATACGGAGAGCTGCACGGTTTGCGGCAATGAATCGGCGAGACCAATGAGCACCAGGTTGAACAGGGTAGGGCTAACTACTCAGCCTTTTGGTAAACCACGACTGGTATAGCTAGACGCCGTTGGTCCGTCTTCAGTCAAAATAAAGAAACATCTTCCGTCAAAATAGCGGCGTATCCAGCGAAAGACGTGTCCAACAAGCGCTACATCTTCCAAACATTTATTACGCGGAAAATAAATTTTAGCCAGAATCACTTTTCCGCGTGACGTCACGGGAACCGTGACGGTTCACGTTCTTTGCTCTGAGCTCGACCATTTCGTCGTCATCAGAAGGCAGAGCTGCGCCATTTTCTTGGAAGGGGACCTGGTTTGTTCCTTGTGAATAGTACTGTACAATCTGTGCACATAATTGGTATCACTGTAGTGTCAAGAGGAACTTTTCGTGTCAGTGACACTTTCTGAACTTTGGTATGGTTCGCCTTTTGTACTTATGTTTTATTCAAGGACGACTTCTCCACATCAGTGACTGTGCGCACTTATGCTTGTCACATACCATGAGCTGGTTCAACATCTCGCACGAGAAGTACATTCTATATTTACAGCTTTCGGCACGCTCTCTCTCTCTCTCTCCGCTAAGAGAGAGACAATTCTATTTTGTTCTTTTAAGCATTCCTGAAAGGTTTGATTTATTTCTATAGTTTACGCAATTGCTTTCTGGTTCCGCATCTTGTGCTTTTTTGTCGCAATTTTAATATAGCAGGTTTTTCAACTGTGAAACTTCCGATTGTGTAGTAGTCAATAAGCAATACTACGGCTTCTTTCAGCTTTTTCCAAAGAACGTGAACTCACGCATCTGCAAAACCCAACGGTTTCTGAGGGAGGATTCAGTTTACTGGTCTCAGTACTGCGAGAAAGGATATACAGACTGCCACCGCAGTAGTACAGTCCTTATAAAACGAGCGACTCAATGCGTACTAATCTCGTCTCCGAATCAATCGTTTAAGTTTCTTGGCCAGCCTGGCAATTCCCACGGCGCCTCACCCACAAAGAAAAACACCCGAACCACTTCCAGCGCTGACCTCAAGCCAAGATGTCGAATCAATCTCTGCAGGCTATATGCGCCTTGCCGTTCACCGATTTCCCCCTCTTGCACCGCGCACGCGCATACACTCACGAACAGCCGCACACGCTTTCTGAGACGAAGGTAGGACGTCGTTTAAAATGTATCAAGCGAATTAACCTCTGCTGCGGCGGCCGCTCGCGGCGCTGGACAGCGAATAATTAAAACGCAACGTCCGACAAGGACGCCCATTTGGAGCGGCTCGTGGCTCCAAACGAAGCTAAGAAATATAATGAATAAATGGAAACGAAAATGTATTTTCTGTTTTTCGTTTTTCTTTCGTTGAACTAAGCCTACTTCGGTGGGTGTCCGCCGGGCTTGCGGTGGCTATAGCGCGAGTAATTAGGTCTGCTACGCGGCTCTAAAGAAACTCTCGCGTCAAGGGCGTTCTCTAGCGGCGTAGCAAACAACTAAAGACCAAGAGAAAGAAGGGATAGACACGACTTCTCTTAAAGCTGGCGCCGCTTCCAAAGCGCTTCGCGCTACGGAAGAAGAGGGCGCGGCTTGATTTGCATTGGCCGTGTTTTGTAAAGCAAGCGGCGGCGACTCAGTGGAGGTGTACGACGCCTTGAGTGCAGCCAGCGTCCGCCCGCGGGCCGGTTAGCGTTCGGTCGAGCAAAACTAGCTCGCTCGGTCGCCTTTTTTCACGCGCGAACGCCACCACGACCGCTCGCTGTTACATACAATGTCGGTCGGGGCGTCACGGCAGCCACTACGGAAGCGGGAAGTTGTAAAAAGGATCTATCTGGTCAGCATGTATCTAGCAAGCGCGCCAGCGTACGAGTACCATAGTGTGCTGGCGCGCTACCACGGGCTACATGAAACAAAAGGCCCTGCAACGCGTCTAGCGACCTTGCGGAGCAATATATCTCCAGTTTCCTCTCCACGATTTGGGGGGCGGGGGGGGGGGGGGGTTGTTGCTTGGCCAGTAACGTTATTCGTTCCAAACAGCTGCTTGCGAGCGTTCTCTGGACTTGCGCGTAGGGAGCCTACATGCAGCGCTCTTGCGTGTAGGCTCCCTACTTGCGCGGACACCTCAACGGCCTCTAGCGGAAGCAGCGGGTAGTTCTGGCGTGCGGCGTGCGTCTAGTGCTGGGGGCTTGCGGAGTTGCGATTAAATCTCAACCTCTCTCGCTCTTACGTCTGCGGCCGCTCGTGAAGGCTGGCCAAGGTAGTAGGTGGGCAATTAGGCCTTGCCTTCAGTGAGTGCCTCTCGGCGGCTGACGCAAGCAAGCCGGATCCTTTAATCACGGATTCCGTAGCGGATCACTTCGCTCGGTTGCATACCGGAACACGGCGATGAAGAATCGAGTTTGCGAGCCGAATTGGCGGTTCCCTGTATGTACAACTTCACGTGTCACCCGGTAGGGAGTCGAGTGCGAAGTGAAGCAAAAAACTTGCCAAAGAAAAAAAAAACGTAGGAATTGTGAGTGAGGAGGGGGTGTTGCAGAATGTCCGTATACGTCATTACCCTTCAGGAAATGCGGAATAACCAGACAGCTAAAGATAAACAGCCGGGTGAGTGGCGCAACCTTGCGGTGCAGTGCTTAACCAGGGAGTACACAGCCATTATTTCTGTAACTAACTATCTTCTATCCATCTGCTGACGTAAAGCGTGAACAGTGGTGCAGTCGTCAAAGTACACTCCATCTTAAATGTGTTAGATTGCTTCGAAGAGAACACCCATGTACCACAAAAACATTTCACGCGTTCTTGTTGGACAAAGCGTTACATGGTGTCGCCGCCAGTGTTGTTCGTGCAGTGAACATTTTGCCGTAACCCGGCATTTCCGTAAACAATAATACACACACGGACAAGGTGATACTCTGTAATGGGAGTACTTTACAACCGATCGTTACCGTAGACGTCTGCAACATCTTTGTTTGATTGCATGGGTGGCGCTGTTGAAACGATGTAAGTGAGAAAAATATACAAGGAAAAATTGGATTTCAAAATTATACACAGAGTATAGGACTCGCTCCTCAACGATGTGCCAATGCCATCAGTTCGTTACGAGCGAACATTTGTTTTGACCAACAACTAATTTGACAAGGTTGACAGTTCAGCATTTTGCACGTACCAACACGAAATACGAGCACCTGATCACCGCTACTGCCTTAGAAAACTCGAATGAAGTAGCACAATATTACCTGGCACCTACACGACACTTTACTACAGCGAAACCTACACACACATATGATGCATGGCAATGCAAACATCTTTGCCTTCGCGCTTTGTTATCAGATTCTACAGCTGCCAAAGAGACGGATGACATCCATTCAGGGCTGCAGAACATTCATACTTTACACAGACGGGACGACCGCTATTCGTGACACTAATTATTGCTTGAGTTGGCAGGTATCCCTTTCACTCGACGAAATCACACAGACGCATCACGTACAATGAAACTTCACGTTAAGCAGCGCAGCTTGTAATAAAGCTCGTTACTGAAAAAAAGCGCATGATTGATTTTTTTGGCTCCCGGCGAGGTCATGCATACATAATGACGTTCGCGCTTTTTTAATCTGGGCGAAGGGCGCGTGTTTCAGTAGCGTGGGATAATCGTCGAACGCGCAATCAGGGCATGTAGTGCGGGCGTGTCATGTTTGTAGGGGACGGCCGCTTGCCGATGCCAATAGTTCAACTCAAGGAGAGTCATTGTTTTGATTTTCCTTCTGTAATGACTGGGTTGGAGGTGGCGCGCGTGCTTCCGTTCGAGAAGCCCCCGATGGCTCTCATTCGATGTCTCAAGGACTTGGCATCGGATAGACAAATTGATGCAAGTGTGGCTTCGAACGAGCTCGCGCCCTGACGAGAGTGCTCAGGCTTTGGTGTTATTTGCACCTGCGTTCACGTTAACACGTACGCCGGCCCCGGAAATCAGCAGCACACTTTCACATCCAGCAAACACGGTCTCTAAGATCGATACGATTAAAGAATAATGAAGGACAGCTTGTGATTAACGGCGAGTGTGCACCCGGCAGGTGGTAGTTATACCACCGGCATGTTCGACGATATTGGCCAACATTAGGCCAATAATACCTAGCGGTTTTAATTGGAACACCGGCCCAACCTTCTGTGTGCCCCTACTTTAGTTTTGTTTTGCTCATGTCTTGTATTTCAGGGGCGACCTGTTTGTTAACGTTCCGTAGCGCAGAAACTGTCAAGCTTGACAGATGCTTTTTTTGTACTTACTCAGCCAGGTGTAGCTCATACTGAAATCAGTGTTTTTGATGGATTGATTGACTGGTTTATTGATTGTTATGATTTATTTCGTTGCCATTTCTACCATCATATAGCGATAAGATTCCCTTTATGACGAAAGTAAGGGATCCTGAAAATTTCTTATAAGAAGTTTGTCTGAAAGGCTGTTTGCTTACTAAACAGGAACCAGCGTATTCGTAACCTATTCAAGTTGTCAAAGAATTCATCTAAAAAGAGTTGATCATAAAGGGAGTGCACGGCACTTTGGTTTTTGTTCTCTCTCTCTCCATACACTTCCCCTCTCACCATGCCCTGCTTCTCTCTATTCACGCCGACGCTATTTATCAGCGTGGCATCCAAGCAACTGGTATTATTATGTTTGCGCTGGCACTATACTATCTGTCAAGTGTCAGAATCAGTCAGCGATTGTGTCGCTACCCTCCGGCTTAGACAGAACTTACCTTTTTGCCGTAGCGAAGAGATTGGCGTGTTCTGTTCGCCAGTGTCACATCACTTTATTTTGAGCCAAAATGAATAAGTGGGAAGCTTAACCGTGCAGACAGCGCCCATGGGGGCTCACGGTCAGTAGAGCTTTGTGGAGGTCGTGGGATCGATTGCCTGAGACGGTGGCAGGGGTCCAATGGCGTTTGAAAGTCGAAAGTGCCCGTGGGCGGAGATTTCGTCGCATACAGAACTCGCGCTACAATTCCCCTTTCCTCCCGATTCGGTCAGCCAGTCCTTCGCAATAATTAGCTGTCTCTGTTTCTTCCGCATGTTGACTGGAGCGCAATTATATGTAAAAAGGTGCATTGGAAGGCTCCTTCAAAAGGGAGTGTCAGTACGCTTGCTGGCACATCGGCAAAGAGATTAACGTAAAAAGAGTTTGCAAAGTTGGGCGTGAAGCATTGAATACATTGCATATGTTTTCCATGGTCACATCGAAAGCGTTTTGTACTGGAGGGTGAGGTTCCGACCTCAATGAGAAGCTGGAGATGTTAGTCTTGTTGGTGGCCAGACCATACTGCTGGTATTTGGTGTGGAATTTATTATACACAATGAGGGGGAGGGGCGCAGAAGCAAAGAAATAGCGCATGCTATAATGGACACATACATGCAAGCTAAATTTATTCACTGATCCTCATTAAGATATATATCTTTCAGGAATACCATAGAAACGCATTCGCATTGCGCAATGCAACGGTGGTGCCTCCTACCACAGCTTCAGAGGCAGGATCTTTACTGACCAGATTCGGAGACACTGCTCAACTTGACGAATCGGTTATCGCTTGCGAATCCTACGATAAATTTATGAGCATCCAATTTCAGTATAAGGCAAGAGCAGACCTGCTTATTCCTAACCCTTCCAGAGCTTTCACCACGGTTAAACAGGTTTACGAATCTTAAAATCTCGGGAGCTAGGTCCACTTCGCTGACCACTCGTGAACGTCAACATGGTAGAGATATTGCAGCTCGAAGGACGCGATAAAACACACTGGCCTAGCAAACTGCGTAAGCCAGATGCTATCGAATTCGTGATCGGGATACGCGATTAGTCACGCTAAGCAATGTTTCGTGCAGTCATGCCCGCAACAGGCACGCTGTGGATTTCGGGGCGCCCTGGCTGCCTGCACTTTCGACTGGAACGCTTCCAAGCACACCATCTATATCACCAATCGACTATGCGCGTACCTGCGCACAACGAAAGAAAATAAGAGTAAAAAAACAGCAACATAAAAGTGTGGCTTCAACTTTGCTCGCCTCTCATCTCGGCGGCCATCACAAGTGTATACAGGTCATCAATTATCCCTCCGCTACGCTTGACAGGCGGCCCGAAGGGCGCAAAAGGATTCGCGACCATCGGGGTATAATAATACCGTGCCCTGTACGTACACATACGTAGCACACCGTGTATACGTTCGGGGCCATTCGAAGTGTGCTGTACATGATAGAAAGCACGTATGCGCACGCACATTTATGAAAGGAAACGGGTGCGGCAACTGAGGCTTCGATTTCTAATCAAGGACTTCTTTCGGATCCTATATCCTGTGTTTGTACCAACCGCGCGTCTCCTCAAGTGGCTGCCACCCTGTATTCAGCTCGTGCTGCGGTTCATTATTCAGGGGCCTACCGGTCAGCTCGTATATACGTTACGCTGGCGCCTGCCCGGCTATTTCCTGTGTTTATTACCGACGGCAGGTAGCTCGCATAGGGAACGCGGCGCCAAGCGTTACCGGAGCACCCGTTTTATTATTGCGTCACCGTGATTCATTTTGATAATGGGCCGTTTAGAAAGTAGGTATGCAGATGCAGCCGATTTGGCTTTTGTATGTGTCAGCGTTGAATTTGTGCGTGCGTAGAAAAGATAACACGACATGTGATTCGAAAGACTGGGCATATGGTTATAACCATGCGGCAAAGGTGTGGTGCGGCCGCTATGCAACCGATACAGGTATATCTGTGATGCTCGCACTGCTTGCTCATAATGCCCACTTGTTGAGTGTTGACTTTGTGCCGAGTGGAAAGAGAGATAAAACAAAGCTTCTATTTCTACGGTGAACCTGTTTTGAGCACGGACTGTGGGTTAGCGAATAAGAGAAAGAAAACACTTATGACTCCCATCTGTGTCGCTATTCAAGTTGGACACCACATTGGTTTGGTACTCACTTTAAAGCTGTGCTCTACTACATATAGTGGAAAGTATGCTAAACTTTTGTCATCAATCTCAATTCTTGAAGTTTATTCGTTCAAACCATCCTCTCTCTGTATTACGAGTTCTAGTACGCGTGACACTTTCGCACGAATGATACGGAAGGGAATATCTCTTATGCGCTCTTGAGGATCAAACGAGCTCTCAACACTGTGATAAAGTTGAAGCGGCGGAAGAAATGTCACTTTTGCGAGCACTCGCTCGCGAACTTCTGAAATGAATTATCAATAAATTAAGTCGAACTGTCTGCCGCACTGTATGCTTCGTATCGTACTACTTCACGAAATACTGACGGATTAGCGTATGCTCACCGTAGGGAAATGAAAAAAAAAAAACGACTAAGGAACAAACTAGCTGGGAGGATCGTTTTGTGCTCGAACCCCACAGACCGCTTCTCGGCACGTCCAAACCCACGCGACGATACACCATCGGTGCCTAAAGCGAAGCAATCTAACCGAATGACTGCTGCTGTTTTCTATACGTAGCAAGAGAAGGTATATTCGCAATTCTAGGTTGATGCGCAAAACAAAAAAAGAACACAAGAAGCACATATGCTCGTAAGAAACTGATTCAGGTGTTCGACAACCCCAAGAAGTGTCACGTGCTGAATGGGACGGGCCAGGGAGGGGTCAAGGAAGTGACCACTTTAAGTGCGTCGAACGAGATCGAAGTAGCCGAATACACAGTGAAGCCTGGGAATGCGAAATAGTGCATCACTGTCAATTAGTGCACTGCGCTCCAGACCCCTTCCTCAACCTTAGCTAACTTTAAATCCTGTGCTGTGAAGTAGTGTCTGTTTTTTTTTTGTGCAATGTCCAGTCGCAAATAAAGAGGGAGGAGAAGGCAGCTAATGAAACTGTCATTCTGCAAAAGAACCTAATTGGTTTTCTTCTAAATATCGCTTCTTGAACGCAGAAATGGCACTTACGCACTGTTTTCCTTACGGGAGTCTTGTGGCGTGGAATGTATTCTAGCTCCATGTTATTCAACTATTCGAGAGGCACGTTTATGAGGTGATTGTATCAAGACGTTACAAATACCAGGAATCTTCGAGCGATGTCGAGGGACTATTGTTTCTTTTTCTTAGTACTGACTCCTTGCCACTGCGCGTATTAAGATCAATTTCTTGTTGTTTCAGATGAAGCATGTGGCGCCTACCCGAAGTGACTAATGCTATTTGTAAAAGAAAAACAGGTGTGCTATTTTTTTTCTTTATTGCTTCTCATTCACTAACTGAAATTACATACAAATTTGGTTTCATCGACACGACTTTCTTACAGCACACTTCATGGTTCCTGCCGCGTAGACACCTGAAAAAAAATAGCATTGGTCATAACACGATTCATCGGCTCTAGTTTGCCAATGTCCCTTCTATATTCATGGTAATATCGTCGCAAATGTATAGGGTAAACCTGCACTCTCCACTTACGGCGCACTACATTGGACATGCCGTACAAACGTTCGCTGAAATTTTAACGACCGCAATCACTGACTGTTAGTAGAGGCACCTGAGCTATTTCTTGAATTGACACTGGCGCATTTTATCAAATAACCATATTGGATTATTCTGTGGTTAAGGCTATTAAGAAGTATATGACAGAGCAAGTGCGCGTGAAGAGGAAGTAAACTCTAAAAGCATAAAATAGTAATCAAGTATCGACACAAGGAAGACACTATCATGCCGTTCATGACTCTTGCTCAGCTACAGTAAACAAGAACTCATGCTCGTAAAACTAACGTTTTAAAAAAGTGTTCTGGTGGCTGCTTGCCTTAGATAAGAGCGACTGTATTACTCTCATTTCAGTGATACAAAATCGCCGATATTATAAGGCCTAATGTTTTTCGTAACTAAGTGCAGCGCCTTTTTCACCCAGCACTCAAGCGTTTAAAACAATGAACTCTTAATTAACTCACTGTTTAACCATAGAGTTGTAGCCTCAGTAGCCGTAGCCATGGCCGTAACCATGACCGTGGCCATAGCCGAGGACAACAGCGCCGTGTCCGTAGCCATGTCCGTATCCGTGGCCGTAGCCGTGGCCATAACCACCGTATCCACCATGTCCGTATCCGCCGAGGGCAGAGGGAGTGATAGACCAGGTCACTGCCGAGTTGGCGACGTAGGGCTTGACGTAGCCGTATCCGTGGCCGTAGCCGTGACCGTATCCGTGGCCGAGGAAGCCAGCGGCGGCAAAGGCCAGAAGGCCGAGGAAGAGGGCGGCGGTCTGCCGAAGGAATAAAGGTGGAAATCATGTGCAGGAGAGACAAGGGAGCAGCATCAAAGCATATTTTCGTAATAATCTAAGTTTCCACATATCTTTAAGTCAAGAAACCTAAAGCGCAGGTTTGCATGATGTCGGCAATGGGTATGCTATTTGCATGCGGCCATCAAAATACAGAGGCCATTTATCCGCTCGCCTTTAGTGGAGGCTGTGCTTTAGGTTTACAGAACCGGAATGGGCTTTTCCACCAAATCACCCAGGACAGTTTACTAAATCACCCAGGACAGTTTACGCCATCGCCATGGTTTCTCCGATCACTGCGCACTGGTTCCAAAAAAAATGTCTTCGGGCATGGAGGCGACGAGCACTTGTATCCAGTCACGTCGCACAAGAACCACGACGCCGCAACGTTTCGCACACAGCCACTACCCACGAGAACGGTTCACCACGGAAAAGAAAGAGCCGAAGCTTACCAGGGCCTGCATTGTTCTGGGAAAGACTCTTGGCTGTCTCGCAAACAGATCAAGTGTAAAGCTTCACGGCCGAACACCGCTCTTTATATACGCGCGTCCATGATATTGTCGGACGCAGTGGGGGTCTCGAAATTGGTCCGGCAGGGTAAACAGCAGCTGATCGGACAACTGTCACGCCCTGAAGCAGTGTCCAGCGGGCATGGCAGGTAGGCAGGCAGAGATCATGCATGCTCTCGGCCGGTCGGGCGTTACCCAGGAATGGAAGGCCGATCGCGGAAATTGACGGCGAACTCCAGAAAACAAAGAAAATAACAGCGGTCGACAAAGTCAAAGACCAACAAAAAGGAGCATTAAGGGTCGCTAAGAATTTGGCAATCGCCATCTCGTTGTTTTCCCCTCAAGCACCTTTACATCGCTACTTTGGTCTGTCGCCCGTCATCGCTCGCTTGTTGACCTTAAGCCACTCGCTTGCCTGGGTTGCCTTTGTGTTTATCTGATTATGTCAGCAATTGCGTTTTCTGTCGTTTGGTGGTTGTATGGCGTTCTTTCTTTTCTTTCTCAGAAACCCTTTTGTTCTAGCTTTGTAGATGCCTTCATTTCTGTCCGTAGATATCTTGCACTAAGACAAACGCATGAGCTGCTCCTGGCTCGTGCTTATGCCTGACACAAGAAACTGCTCGTCTCACGGTCACGCACCCGCCTGACAATGATTCGACAGCTGCTATAGGTGTTTGTCGGTATAGGCATCTCGGCACGTGCTACGGAGCAGACCACCCTATTACGTCCACTTTCTTCCTTCCAACAAAAGGAAACAGAAAGGCTAGAAAAAGTAAAGAGGCATAAACTAACCTTTTTTTCCGAAGATTGCCAGGGGGGAATTAACCCTGTGCACGAAAGAGCAGGGCGGCTCCCATCAACTAAGGCTCTTTTGTTTTCTGTTCCATGAGTGATGGAATGCGGCGTGATTGTTTTTTGTTTGCCCTCACTGACAACTCGTACAGTTTTGCCCTTCGAGCTGAGCTGCAGAAACCTGATAGCTGTCCCCGAAATCAGTAAATTATTTGTCATATAGAGGGTCAACGACCTTGCAGTGGTTCTGATTGGAGGGAGTTATTTGAGGGAAGGTATATATAAGCTCTGATTCGTGCCAGGCTGATGCTAGTGGGTGCCCTGCTTTTGGAAAGACATGCGCTTGAATGATTCAATGCGCAAGTGTGTTTTACGAACTTTGAGCCGCAAGATATTACCAGCATAAATTTTTTTCTGATGTTTCCTCTGTAAGTTTTTTTTCCTACTGCCGACTCTTTATAAGATGGAACTTAGGTTTTCCAGTGGGCAAAATTCTCCTTTCCTTCCGTCGTTCGTGGAATATTATACAATAAACATTTGCAATATAAAGCTACATTCAAAGGTGTTCAATACTCTTAAGGTTCCGTATACAAATGAAAAAAAAAGAGGCGTTGTATATAGCAGCAAGCTTCTGCTCATATTTAGTAAGCCCTAAAACAGTTGCCTGAAAGCTGTTTCTTGCCGGAAATATTCCTGATCTACTGTATAAGATGAAACAGAGGATTGCGCTGTATAATCCTGTGACGCTGGTCTGCTAGGATTGATAAGTGTAAACATTACAATCGTCCATAGCCTGATCAAGCTCGCGTGCTGTATGCAGAAGGAGCACGCAAACGCACGCAAACTCTCGCAAACGCACGCCTGGCCAAGTGTGCAGACACCCGAAGCATTATCTTCGCTGCCATGTAACCGCGAATGTAATGGCGTCCATCATGAGCGTTTTGTCGCAGTGCAGTAGCCCGCTTTAAGGTGTAGAAGCAGCAGCACCGGCAACACGCAGAACTGTTGTCGACGCCGTCGGCGTTTGCCCGCGTTCGCACAATGCGTGCGGCGTTGGTGATGAGGTATAAAAGTTCGGAAGAAGGCGCGTAGTTGTAAAGGAGGAAAGAGACGAGCAGCCCTTAAGGGAGCACGGCGCAGAACGCGCGTTTGTTCTTCGCCGTGCGTTCACTCCCCGTGAAAGCGCGCGTCCCTCGCGCCCTTTCACAAGAAAGGTGTCACGGCAACGGCGACGGCGACGAACAGAGGATTGCGCTGTATAATCCTGTGCTTGCATTGTGCAAGCCGAGGGAGAGTATGCAGTAGTGAGCACAAAGAAATCAATGCTTTAGTATAAAAGTTTAGTGTTACATAAAAAGGTATAATATTGCTGTTGTTCCTATTTTCCCTATTGTTTCCTTTGTTCGTATTTCAAGCAAATGCACTGGGCACTCCTGCTGAAAAGCACCATTGCTTGGCCGGGCAGGCAAACTATTGTTTTTGTACTTTTATGTTCTAATAAAGAAAGAAGGAAAGAAAAGAAAAGAGTGAAAGAAAAGAAAAGTTGAACATTAAAACAAGAAGACATCCACCGAATGCGTAACTGAAACCTTTTTTCTTTTTCTTTTTTGTGGGATACGCAAACAAGGTTTCATGTTTCGTTAGATTTAGTACCGTACTTACGTCTGGGCTTTCGTATGAAGCAATAAAGTAATAATTGGCTTTACGGTCCACATATTATTCTGCAAGAATGTATTGCCCGAAATAGCAACATTGTAGTTTTTAAGCTTATTTCAGAACTGCAACGTGAGGAAGTCGTCCATTAGCAACTGACGCGAGAGAGTGCAAATTATCCGATTAGATGGTAAAGTGTTCCAGAATACTTTGAATGACGTAATGGGTGCGGTGCAAGATGTCACGGAAAACGTGAGTAAGCTTGATAGCGTCGTAAGGCTTGTACCGGTTTTAAAATGTCATCTTTCGTTGTCTCGATACGTTTTGTCCGGAGGGCGGAAATGTAACTGCCTAATGTGAAGCCTGCAATGGAGGCTTTGAAACGTTTTCAAGCTTTCTTTTGTTGTCAAAGAACTTTCTCCCAAGTAGTTTCAGTTTATCAATGGCATGTGCAGTGCGGCGTAATCTCGTGATTAATTCGGCCTTGCACTTTCACTGTTATGTGTTCGTCTAGCGATTAGAGTGTTATGATAAGCGCTTAGAGAAAAAAGAAACATGAAGTCAAGGGTGGCGGAATATTGGCTGGAACCATAGGATTATGAAATTTGAAGGCATTGAGGTGGGCTTGAGGGAACAGGTGGAATTAGAAGGTGAAACAGCAAAGGTGTAAAGGTTTTGGTGCTGTACTGTATAAGTTAATAGTAAAGATTCTTCTGACTCCGCAAGTCCATCTGCCAAACAATTTCTTATTGGCACTACTATACAAAAGATAAAGAGGAGGATAGCATACGTCATATCTATGCAACAAACCGAGATATGCCTGTGGTGCCTTAAAATTTATTCTGTGCATTTGATGTGGAAATTTGTGTTGGATATAAGCCTGTAAAATAGGTTTCTATTCTTTTCTAATATTCCCGTAAAGCGCTTAAATTTAGAAAAGCGGGAAAAAATGTACAGGAACGATTGAAGATGATTGTTAACGTAATAGCACGAACGAACGAAAGAACGTTTTTCTTGCCGAGTCCGACCACTGACCAACCAAGAAAACGGGCCAGACAGCCTAAGAAACTATTCGCTTTCAAAGTAAAGTGGTAGCTTCCCGGTAGAGAGACTGAGATATACTGCTGGGAAGACATTTTTGGTTAATTACAGCAAAGCAGTCTATGGCTAGGATCCTGGGGATTTTTTATCGTCATCAATGACACGTACCCCCTTAAGCCCTCATACCCCCGTAAGCAAGTAGAAAATGCAATGGATCATAGCCTCGTAAGGCGGAGGCTACAAGCACTCAGCAAAGTGAAGCGAACAGTGCATACATTCTTGAAAACATTATGGGGTTTTACGTGCCAAAACCACCACCTCATAATGAGGCACGCCGTAGTGGGGGACTCCTGAATTATTTGGACAACCTGGGGTTCTTTAACGTGCACCTAAATATAAGTACGCCGCTGTTTCCTGCATTTCGTCCCCATCAAAATGGGCCGCCGAGGCCGGGATTCCACGCCGCGAACTCGTGCTTTGCAGCCCAACACATACATTCTTTGGAGCCACGCCTACAACATACAGAACAGCATGTCGAAAACTATCATCATCAATGGCCCATACCCCCGTAAGCAAGCGAAAACTGCAATGAACTATACCCCCGTAAGGCAGAAGCTACAATCACTCAGCAAAAAGAAGCGAACAGTGAATACATTATTTGGAATTACGCATACAACATACAGAACAGCGTACGTTTCAATAAAGAAGAAGCACAAAACAAGCATCCGAACCACATAATTGATGATAAGGCACTCGTGATAGCAATGCGAAACACGTAGCGTTTCCCACATACGTTTCCCGATAAAGATTACGGTTGCACAATCTGCCGCGGCGACGCCAGCTTGCGATGTGGGGTGTGACGTCCCTAGCCGTTCGTATATAAAATAACCAGCCTAGCAAATCATTTCATTGTTGTAGCAGTTCCTCTATGGACGGAGGCGTGCTGTCAAAATTACCATTACTTCCATTACTACCATTACTCCAAAATGGCACTGCTATTCTAAAGCCATAAAGCGTTACGTACCCTCCTCAGCAGTTGTAGTGGTGGTTTTCAACAGCTTCACTGGACAACCACTTTCGCAGGACCGGGATGGCGAGTTTCTCATTTATTTATTCATTTGTTTATTTCAGAATACCACAGGCCCTTATGGCCCAAACAGGAGGGGGTTTACAATACAATGACACAGGAGAAGAGCACAGAAATATTTGGCAACGATACTCGCAGGAGAAATGTTACAGCAAATTTTGATGAGACAAGACCAAGCTTACAGCAATTTACAGCAAACAATTACCACAAGGCAAATGTTAAAGCAATTTTCGATGAGACAATATTTAACGAGACCAATGCAGTTCGAGGTTTCTGTCAAGGTTAGCAGCCTCGCACACTAATTCGGGAGGCAGTTCCAGTCGGAAAGGGTTTAAGTGTTTCAGTTTTGGCAATGGTCGCTTGTAGGCAGTGTTTGTGAGTGTGGCGTGTTGTTCTTCTATTAATGCACTTTATATATGACGGTGCTGACCTATTAAGCTTTCCAAACAAAATATTTCGGAATTATTTTAGGCGACTTATTTTCCTGCGAACAGCTAATGTAGGGATACTGTTTGCACTCACGAGTTCGGTCGGACAATTTAAGCCTTTTAAATTTGTTAAATATAAATCTAACTGCTTTGCTTTCAAGCCTTTCTAAAGGCTGTATATATTGCTTAGTGTGCGGGTGCCATACTTGTCAGTTATATTTACTGATTATTGCTATGAGGCGCTCAAGCACCACTGTAAAGTTCTCGTGAACGTATATATGGTGCATTGGTATCAGGAATGGCCAACCAAGTCGCCAACTTCGATTAACCTGCTACGGGATTGCACTACAGCTCTTGTAAGGGGAGTATCATGTGTGTGGGGGACGCGAGTGTGTGTGCAAGGACATTGCAATGTCTCCTGGATCAGTCCAGCTTTAATTACAGTGTCTCTAAGACTGGCCTTGTTTACTCGGTCCACGCAAAATGTCCGAAGAGACAAAGAAAGTTTCTTTCTAAGAAAGGAGGACCGTAAAGAAGTAGGCTTCAGCGTGCGGTCGTTACAAATGTTCTCGTTTCAATGCGGCAGGTTTGATCGATATGAGTGGCGGTGGTGGTTTAATAAAAATCATTCTTAGACTGCTTTCCGTTCAATATAGACGGTCGAAGCTTTGGTTAATTCTCACATCCCACTTAAGCTTTCGTGCAGGGGAAAATAAACGACCATGATGGACGCACCGAGGGCACTGCATAACTTAGCGGGAACAGTGCAGTGCCGTAATAAACATTGGCTCGGCACTTAAGCTCGTGCATTAGACGCATGCAAAGTAAAAATTTATCATCCATCACATACTTATAAGCTTAATCCCGGGACAATATGGTAAGGCGCGGACTGGGCAATATGCAAGGTCCCTCGGTAGTGTGAGAGTAGGTCACGTACTGACGCTGGTTTGAAAGCAGAGCGTCTCAAAGAATGGACGTGATGATCGAGGGCGACAAAAATCACACACGCTCAACTTCACGCTTTGTAGAATAAGGAAACTGTCATATCAAAGAAACTGTTATGAAAACCGAACTGGCAAATATTTGAAACCTATTTATCCTATTGCGCCATCGTCTTCGCTATTTTTTTCTGCTCCTTCTTATAATTTTTAGTTTTATTATTACGGTTATTACATTTCGTCGTTCTCCCTGCAGTTCCACATGCAAAGAATGGCGTTGCTTCACAGCCTGCGGAAAAGTTTTTTTTTTTTTCGCACGTGAGATTTCGGTACGTAATGTTTTCTGAAGGTGCCGAAGCAATCAGGAAAAGAATTTTACACCTTCCTCCGAGACACCGAGCTAACCATTTAAGCGGCAGATCAACAATTATGTTTACCCAGCAAGAGCTTCTGCAAAAAATATACAAATATAAATGTTAGTCTGTCGCATTAAATTTACCTTTTTGATGTAACTGCTCAACAGTTGTCTTGCAGAAAGATATTGGCAGTGAGCACTAGAAGATGTTTTGTGAGAAAAACTGCAGGATTGGTCGTTCTCTTCTCAGCGGACGCGATTGTCACACTGTTGCCGCTGTGAAAATTGTTTCCTTTGGCGCTTCTGCGTTCAAATGCTCAAACATTAAATACCTTTTTATGTTTGAAGAGCACAAAACGTTTCTCGTTCCTTGTCATCATTAGTATAGCGTTAAATAACGGGGTGCTCCTGCCTTTCATAATTGTGTACAAAACTCCAGTCTTGGACCATCAATTTGTCTTAACTGGCAGCTCAACAATACTGTTGAACTACCGCATCTCGCTTAGCTTTTAAAGAAACACATTTACATTTCATTTGGTATGTGTTCTTGCATCATGACGAAGAAATAAAGCAATAAAGAAATTCTAGGCAGACGCCTTTATATTTTGCCGAATGAACGTTTGATTGTTAAGAGTGTAACAGATGCTCAGGGGGAACAGATGCGGTCCAAGCACTCTAAGCTAACTACAACTGCTGGAACACGTCGCCACCTCATTCGTCATTGGATTGGTCCACATGAAATGTCCGCACAAACTGCTCTTTGGACACTTTAGTTTGCTCCTTGGCCACATTGTGTACCGATAGAAATTTTATTTTCTGATAAGAACTACGCTAGCACACAGTATTTTTTGTGAAGCAGTTTTAGATATATCAGACGTCCTTTTTAATCGCTCGTACACTAAACTTTCGCTTTTAAGCTCTCTTCAAATCAGTGACAAAAACCTTTCGCATAGTTCCTGGCATAAGACTACATACATCGGTGAAACAGACCGTCACCGCGAAGCATTCTTTTGCATCCCATTCGAAAGGCACGTGTAAAGAATGACTTTCAGACGTGATCCTATCGAGCCACAACACCAAGTTCCTGAAATAAAGACCTCGACTTGGAAATATGTCAAGGCTCTCAGGTGACGAATTCACAAGGTGTTTCTTTCGAAAGAACTATATGTCATTGGCCGACCCCAGCCCTTGAACGTATTCACCATATCAAGATTCAACGACGATAGCGCTAAAGGCCCGCTATATCCTACGAACTCGTGAGTCAATGTGTCCCCAGTTTCTGCATTCGTTTGCTAAATTTTATTTCCAGGACTTGAATATTGACTGTAACAAAGCGGAGAGCTGGACCAGGTGGGCGGAATTAATTGAGAGAAACTAGTGGCCAACTGGGGCACACACACAAAAAAGCGCAGAACACGAATCCAATGTATCCCACCGTGTTGTGCTTTTTACAGTGAAACATTATTTGATTCTTGTCCCACTTAACGCCCCACCTTTATTTCAACTGCTGTACGGCTAAATAAACTGTCTCGACCCTGGCTATGGTGGAACCAAAGTTGGGCCCAATCCTGGAGACGTTATAATCAAGTGCGGTAACTTGATGGGTGGATTCTGATACCAGTGCGCGAATATGTCCTCGAAAGGCTTTTAATGCACGTGGTTTGTTCATCGGACTGACCCTAGAGGCAGCGCAACATCACAGCACGCCCTTGCCTCACACTATCGCCGAAAAGAGCGGGCCAATGAGCGTCACCAGCAGCATATCTCAACAGATCTATAGGAAATCAAAACTGACGCTTGTGCGAGGTGGAATGCGTAACTTCATTTTAAGAAATACAGTGCGAAAGGAGACAATTATTAGCAAAAGAAAGGAACCGAATGGATAGGCGCTGTATTTCCGACTGAGAATGTTATTCGGAGTAAAGCATACTTACATCTACAATGAAGTCACATGAGCACGCTTAATACAGAGTGAAAACAGAGCCAAAAATAAATTTTCAAAAATAAAGAAACCGGAAGCTATCCCTTGATTTCGACAATCTGCTGATGTCTTCCGCCCAATTCAACATGTTCTTTCTTCCGCCGAGGTAAAGTGATACAGGTGGCCTGATCATTATGTTGTGCTGCAATTACAAAGATGAGCAACTGACATGTTAAACCTGTTGTTATGATTGCAGGCTGTAGAATAATTAAAAAAAGCTACAAAGCAGCTCTATAGTATAGTGTTTGGACGCTGTTGATGACTTATCGACGGCTGGTTCTTTACGAGTGCGGAAGCAGCGAACGCGTTCGAGATACAGCCCCAAAAATTTCGCTCTGCCCGTCCTCGTTTAGGTTTACTCTTTCGGCGCCAGAGGAATCAGGACGCATTAACAGATGGGCAAATTCGATCAATGTTCGACACCACTTCCTATCTAAAACACGGCTACTCATTGCGCAATCGTGGTCCCGACTGACCGGTGGGCCGTAAGCGATCGTCGACAAATACATGCTCGATCCATTAGAGCGATGCCTGGATCGTTTTTGGGCGCACGCAGTTGATTCCTACATGCCTCTTGCTGGGCGGGCACCTAGCTCTCGTTTGTTTGTCTTGTATTGTTTCACTCGTGGCGCATGCTCGTGAGCGGCGGAGAAATATCGCTGCGCGTGTGCATACGAACCACGTGCCACCGCATTTCGTGGAAGCAGAAAGTATAGAATAAAAAAAAGACACACGAACTTCAAAGAGCCTTGCACGTCTCTCGCAACTACCGCGCGCTTTCGCGATTGTATCTCGCGGTCACCCACAAAGAGTGAGGGAGCGCGTTGGTTTCAACGCGACCCGCGCAACGCTCGCATACCGATGTGTGCGAAGAAAATCGCTAGTGCAGAGTGGGCTTGCGGGTTGGGGGGGTACGGGGGAGGGTGGATAGGGTGGGGGAGTTAGCGGAAGGAAAGGCGGGGAGTGGCGAAGCGAACCGGAGCTAACTCCCGATAGTCGATGCATGGCGCGACGCCGAGGAACGCAGTGACCGAGATGCCGATTCAATTCCGCTGTGTGTGCCACGCGCGGCCCCTCCCTTCCGAGTACCGAGCATATCGTGGTCGTCTGCGGTGTGGCTCGCTTAAACGGAACTCCGTGCAAGCGGACAAGCGGAACGATTTACGAACTGGTGCCGACAAGGTTGCGAAGGCGTTCTCTTATACGGTGCGAACAAACTGCTCGGGAATGGTTAGCAGACGGTAGTCTGACGGGGCGTTCCTTGTTTGATTTTTTCCGCCGTGGTAATCGAAAGGCAATCGTATGGGTCGAGAATGCAGTGCAAAGGATTTTTCTTTTTTTTTTCAGCGATGATGCTCTGCATTCTAACCAAGACCATAAGGCAACAGTGAGCCGCGCGAAGCCGTGTGCAGGTGAGGAAACTGTGTGCCTACTTGAGAGGCATTGAATACGTTCCGATTCGTGTCTTTTTTTTTAATGCCTAGAGGTGTCCGAATAGGGTGGGTACGGGTGGGTACCTGGATTAACTAGAGCTGAAGATCACACAACCTTGCGTTTTGATCTACATCTGGAGAGGAGCTCTCGAACTCCTTGAGACTCAGTGCACTGCAGTAAGATACCTTACCAGGTGGAAACTTCGCCTTCTCAAACGTTTTAGGATTCCACAACTGACGTCTACAGCACTTTCCACGGAGATGGACAAAATATTAAGGTCAGGCACGCTGTCGCCGGATCACAGACAATGCACTGGCACTAAAGGAGATTCAAGGCATTGTTTGAATTTCCTTATGTGGTACGAACACGTGTCATATACTTATAACACTGAGTATATTGTATACAGTAGCATATATAGGGTGTCCCAGCAACGTTAGCCAAGCTCTTCAGCGAAAAAAATGATTAAAAAGGCAGGGTGTAGGTTACAATTTTAAAACCTAGCTACCGTGATGGGTCGTCAGACCTGTGTGTGTGCGGGTGCGTTCGTGTGTGTGCGTGTGTGCACGTGTTTGCGAACAGAACCCTCATGCAAGAAATTCATTGTTCTACCGTTTCGATACGTCGGGCGCGTACCCTTTTCCCCTATGAAACACGTTATTAGAGCTTTATGACACAATGACCATAGCGCAAGATAGACTAAAGCATCTTTAGATGGAATTGATGATGATAGGCTTGCATGATGAACTTTTTCAGGTTCATCATGGGCCAACTGGCCCAAGAGCTTGCGCTAATGCACTATAGAATCAACTGGATGCTTTAACATGTGTTCCTTTATAACTATCACATCGTACAACTCAAACCAACTCGCCCAGCAATGTGTAGGGATGCGAAAAGAGTCCCTACTGAAGATATCGAAGTGATTGAGCTTCGATGTCTTTATTTTGTTTCAGATGCCATAAGAATGTACCTGCCACACTTACATTTCTGTAAGCTGGAAAGGCACCTGCGGCAGCATTCTGCTGCTGAACAAGATGACGTGGGTTCGATTACCACTAATGGCGGCCGCATTCCGATGGGGGCGAAATGCAAAAAAAAAAAACGCTTGTGTGCTGATGTTTAGTTGCAGGTTAGATAATCAGAGGCGATGAAATATACTGCAGAGTGTTTCACTGCGGCATGGCACATAAGTCACTGTGCCGGTTTCGTGATCTCAAACCCCGCAACTTTACCGTTTTTTATATGCGAGAAATATACCTAACGATCCCGCAGGGAGTGATGGAATGCACGACGATAGGAACAATGTCAAGAGATAAGAAGAGCGCCATAATAATTAGGCAGCAAACGGGGGCAGATGACGCTCTAGATGAGATTAAGCGGAAGTGGAGTTGGCAAGGTCACGTGACGTGCAAGACAGCTCCCCGCCGGTCTTTCAGAATAACAGAATGAGCGTATACGAGAGAGGAGAAACGCAGTTGGGGCTGCGAAAGATTCGACTGACCGATTAGATTAGGAAGGTTGCCGCCGCAGGACCGAGTCGTCTAATGCCGGACAGAAGTAAGTGGAGAATGTTGGGAGAGGCCTTCGCCCTGCAGGGGACATAAACAACCTACTGATAGTGTAAATCACGTCAAACCAAATTTAATACTATTGCAGCTCTATAAATATAAGCAGCTTCCAACGTAAAAAACAAAAATCCCCCTCCGGATAGCTTCAGATTGTAATTCGAATATACGACTAAACAAAGTTCTGTTACGCGGAAACTAAAAAATGGCATCTGGCCCTTTTCCAGATGCCGTTTGAGGTCTGTCTGAGTGGCCGCGGCTGCAAGGTGACGGTGCTGTTTTTTGGGTGAGCACAGAACGAGCCCACGAAACATTCCGACCAACTACAGGCCAACAGCGTCGCTGTAATAAATTTGTGAGTTCATATCCCTATTCAAAGGACACGTATGTCTCATGTGCCGTGCATCCATAATCGTACTCATGACGATCCGTACGTTGCCATATAAACCCCCATGAGCACATGCAAGGTTATGGTACAAGGCAGGAGGGTGGAAGGCAGGTGGGTCTCTTCAATACGGATTTTCCTACATATAGTACGATAAATCCCCGGGCAACTCGTGCGCTTTATTTTAAGTATGCTGGTGCACATCATTATCAGGCTGATGAGATGCAGATTACATCAAACCAAATTTACGGCCAGCTGATCTGCGTAAGTTTTACCCAAGAGTTGTTGCAACGTAAAAAAAAAAGTGTGATTTTATTCGTATTGTCAAATTCTGCATGCCACATGTACATCCTATGTATGGTCACATAGGAGCCTGTATGTTCGATTATAATTTCATATCAACATAGCGGAACGCACTTGAAGCCCTCAAAATGGCAAGTCCCCTTGAGACTTTGGCTCCAGCAAGATCATTTGCTCGACCACTGTTGCCCATATGACCATTGTCGGAGAAATGCTACAATTGACGGTAAAATATCTACGTGAAATATGTACAGCTTCACGCATTTTTAGCTATATCGTGCGAGAACATTATAATATGGTCGTTCATCGTCCTGAAGGGAACGTCGCATTTGGCGACTCTTGCACAGGAGAGGGCGTAGTGCACTTGAGGTACTTCTGGCGGTGTCGCCGATTATGGCCGTTAAAAGGCGTGACGCGTGATGGACGCTCGCGCGATATAGCTCAAAATTCGGGAGGCTGTACGTGCGCGCTCTCATTGCATTCCATGTTAAAAACAAACAGAATTCGATACAAGAATTGACTTTTGGGTCAGTAAAGGCGGATAATTATAGCGTACTGAACAAAAGTCACAAGAACGTCTGAAGCCACAAGGTCAAATGTAAGACAAATTATTGTGTTCTAGATAGTTACTGACCGATCACCGAGCCAGAGTTCTCTCTAGTAACATTAGTGCGAAACTCTATGGCAGGAATAACCGTGGATCGTTTTTAAGCACAGTGTGCTCACCAGTCGAGAGGCAGCGCTGTGCTCCACTGGGTGGAGCAAAGTTAATCTTGAAGAGACACTCAGGAACATTGATGAAAGGAAATGAGCGGCTAAAGTACCTGTATTTCAAAAGCGTGTGCACGGAATGGCGGAAGAGGTCAAGAAAGTTGGCAAACAAATACAGGGTAATTGAGAGTGTAAATAGATAACTGCGAGTCGTCAAACGAAAGGGAACGATACCGATACGCTAATTGGATGAAGAGGTCGAAACAAACAAACAAACAAAAGGTGACGGAGATTTACAAATATGACAAGAAAGAAATGATGAAGGAAAATCTGTTCGATACGACAAGGGACGGTGACTCGCTATTTTAGGTCCCTGTCGGCTTCCTGAGGACACGAACAGACCAGAGCAAATATTCGCCACAGGAAGGGACATGTGTCTGCTGCAGCAGAAGTCCGGCAACGACTAAGAACATCGTAATTGAATTCCGCAATATTTTCCCAGCAAAAGCGGCACGAAACGGCCACCTTTCAGAAGCACTGGGATTGGAAGACGATGGAAGCATTAACTGGTCAGCAGTGGAGAAAATCGAGAGATTTAGAATATTGTTGGAAAAATTGTAGGCAAGAGATGGATAGAAGCAGAGTCGCTACATGTATTATAGAGGTACATGTTTTAATTAAAGAAAAGATCAGAGAGAGATTGACAGAATGTTAGACTTCGATGGGTGTAGTAAAACTTGAGTAAATCAAAGAGGCTAGGTGACTGTCGCCGTCCAGTTTCAAATGGGATGCCAATAAGATCGTCCTCATGGAGTAATGAAGAGCACTGACTCCAGGCAAGAGGCGTCTGGCAAGAGTACGTTGCTCTTGCCAGACGACGCAAAATCTGTTCTGTGATCATGTACACAGGCACGGTTGCTTTAATTAGATGGAGTTAAAGAACACGCATTTACACAGCCTATACTCAGCTATATACCGTTACGCGACGACCACGTGAGAACGCGTTCAGATTGCTTTTCTGATGATGAACTATACAGTTCTGGATTCGCTTGAGTTTCACGATCGTATATGACACACTGCTTGGCTCTGTACTAAAGCAATTTCGGCGTGCAGTCTTGTCGACCCGACAGCTCCCTGCTAATGCCCGAGTTCTCAGCAGCTTCTCGTCGTCGCAGAATGACGATGCTGCGATAGTGCGCTGCGCGCTTAATTGTTTCACGAGATCGCGACATGTGATTCGCATGCTCCACATATAAGATACGCGATCCAAGTTCGCGTGGTGACGACGCATGCCTGTATCAAAGAAAATGGGCCGCCGTGAGAGCCTTAGTTTTAAACCAAGAGCACCGTTGTTTGTTTGTTGAAGCACCGTGTAACTGATGACTTGTTTTGACAGCTTACAGGTGTTAGCGTTATTCTTTATGTGCACCAGCTGAGTTCAAGTTATACTTCTCGGCCAGAGCCCCACCCCTTACCTCACACTGGATCTCGGTACAGTTGTGACCTCGTGCCGAACACTCGAAACAACGAAAGCATAAAAACTAACGCAAGCGTTATCGATTGCTCCCGAGCAGGGCCGCTCGAGCGGGTTCGATGCTTGTAAACAACTCCCCCGTAAAACGCATGTCCGTGTGGCGGAATGGGGGGGTCCGTCGGCGTACAAGAAAGCGCGATCTCAACTTTATAAGCGCTCAGGATTCATTCTCGTTGGTTCTTTCGCGTAGTGTATAATGAGCGTTGCCTGCATCGTGCCCGCATGGGCGGGTGCCGGCCCGTCGACTTCGCCGCGGCGCTAAACGGACCACGCTCGGCGAGACGCATACGTTCCATCAGCGTTGCCGTATGTGCACGGACGGCTACACCATGTACGCGCAGGGGGCTGCAACTGCATGGCCACCACAGCTGCTGTTGCTGTTAGCCCTGCGTGAGTGGTTCGATCGTGTACGGGGCGCTGATTACGAGCCGTACACCCAGGCACGGCAGCCCGTGATCTTTCCTAATGAAAGTCAGCGTGCTCTCGCGAACCCGGCACTCGTTCGACTCTCACTGCTTGCATGCTGCTGCGAGAAGAAAGGCGGAGGTCCTCGCCCTACATACTTGGTGCTCGCGTCGAGAAATTAGGGGGAGCGTGTGCGTTCTCTCGTGGACAACTCTCCACACAGCGTGTGTGCGTAACAGCGACGCAGTGTTTTAACGAGAAAGTGCTGGTTAAGGTGCCAGGGCAGTTTCCTTGTGTTGTTTTAGATAGAGATCAGCGAGTCCAGCGTGCTTTTGGTCTGCGAACACGTTCGTATTGCGGTGCTTATACCCAACCCGTGCGCAGGTCCATGTCAACCACAGTCGGGTGGCTCCTTTCTAAGTGTTCCAAGCCGCACGCTATATTGGATTAGGGATTATAGCGTTCTGCGGTTGGGCACAAGGCCACAGGCTCGTACGCCCGCCCGTGCGGTTGCATTCTGCGACATGCGAAACGTTGGCGAACCATGGCTTTCGTTTACGTTGAGAAATTCAAGATGGCCTAAATTAACCCGAAGGCTGCTCCTCGTCCTGACGCGGTAAAGCTTTGGGGCGCTAAGTCAACGAAGCCAACAAAATCCGTGAAGCAGCTTCAAGGTTAGACCATGGATAGCCTCTCTTGAAGTAATACTTTCAGTGAAACTCCAGAAGTGCCAGTGACATCAGGGATAACAACTTGAAGAAAAGCTCAAAATACTTGATAAATCCCTCTGCCCACTGAAGTATATCAGTTATTATTTTAACTTTGTATCTATGAAATCATCCTAACGTCATTATCCCTGAAACCGTCAAGGCTATTAATTTAGGTAAGCGTGTCTCACGTTGTATAGCTACGATGAACAGGAAGCTACCATGTAGTTAGCATGGAAATTCTTTCAATATAGAAAGCTGTGTGATAGAAAGCATGAGTTCATCAAGCGCAATTTTTCTGGGAATAGAAATTGCTTTTCTTTCAGGTGACCTGCTGCTTATACCATCTCCTGGACGTGTTACAGGCTTCGTCTCTCAGATGGCCGATCCTACTTCGCTGTTCCTTCAAAGAACGTTGGACCTACCAAAGGGGCATGCTGCACCATTTTTCAATCAGCGATGCGATAACTTTCAGATACCTTAAATTCACATTTGGAGTCTTCTTTTATAGAAAAAATAAATCTCACGTGACTATTATAAACATGCGCCCTGGATGTGCCCAGATGCAAAGCAACCCAAGGGGTTACTGAATATTGCAGTCACCCTGTAGGTCCCAACTGGTAATCTGATGGTGTTCGCAATAGGAACACGCAATAGCAAACCTCTTCGATCTCTCCTGTAACAAACTATCTCGCCTCCAAACTTTAACAGTAGCAATGCCTAGTAAAGTGTTTTGTGCGTTCGCTTTTTTTTTTTCAAACCAATAAAGTTGAGTGAAAAGAAATGATGCTGATACATTGAACATGACAACTGAAGACGAAGCTTTGAAAATAGCTTTTGAAAGTATTTGCTGATGTTTGCAAAACATGTATGCAAGCTATTTACAAGATAAATGTTACATCTTTTGTCACGTCATGTGCAAATGTACGATTCGGACTGCACCAATAAACTCGAGTGCTTCGGAGCCTGCTGATTTGGAGCGGCCGGCTGTTCTACCGGAGCAAGCAACCTTTTTTGAGTGACTCAACTACAGTACAGCGATAATAAGAAATAAAAAAAGAAGGAAAAGTACAAATTTATTTGCCAAGTCACAAAACAACGCGAAGGACTATCAACCGCACACACATCATAAAATGACTTAAACACAGTAATATTCTTACTACAAACAGTTACAACGGAAAAACGAACGATGCTTTAAGTGTTACAAACACTATAGATACTTAGGACCGACAATGTTTCAGAGCCACTCCGTGGTTGCAATACGGCAAGGTGTGGTGAAAACGTGTCTCTTTTTCGATAGCTCCAGCTGAGCGATACCGATGTGTACTGGTGGATTCATCATGTCAAGGTTCGTATAGCGTGGAAATCCTGTGGACACAATGTCCAATGTATCTTCTCTTGCCCTCGTTGTTTTTTTTTTTGCAGTATAACTTTTCAAGGCTTAGGCTTCGCCTGTTCTTCCATTGTCAATCGGTGCAAGTCTCCATCTGCTTGTGATATTGCTAGGCTACTTCTTAAACTAAGATCATCATGACCAGGCAGTCCCGTCATGATGCACAAAATTGTTCTCACTGTTTACGTATTGGAGCGTAGTTGTTACAGTCAACAAGTCTTTTAATATCGAAAAAGCACCATCGTGGGCGTTTTGAGCGTTTCTGAATGCCCCGGAAACGCGAAGACGCGGAGGCCAGTGGGCAGAAAACCCTGGCACAAAAGTTCGCCCCGGGGTTCATCCGCAGTCGTGATCAGGTCATCGTGTACGCACAAAGCAGGTCGAAAGAGGCATTCGGAAATCATTCACCACCGACCACCCAGCTTTCAGAACTGGCTATTATCATGCATGCCGGGGACACGACACGCGTTTTGCACGTGACCTTATTTAACGCGCGACGTTGTGCTGGTTTGTCCTCGCAGTCGGAACGAGCAAAACGAGCTGTGGCTCAGAGACATGCCGAAGGCGCATCGGGTGCTTTTCCTCAATTTGCATTCCTCGACCGTTCGCGCAGTCAAGGAAGGCGCGCGAGACGACATTCGTCTAAGAGGAACACTCTTCCGCTTTTCCACTTCCTCGAAACAGCGAGCTCCCCGCACTGTCAATATCCTCCAACAAACAGTGGAGGCAGTGTCACTGCTGCACCGATTTCAGGGAGGGATTCATGCTAAGGTGTTGAAGCGATGCCAGTTCGCTTGACAGCAAGCATAGTCCAGGTATTTCATGCCACAATCTCTCCCCAGTAAAGCATTTATAAAAGAACAAAACAAAATAGATAACCTGTTTCTTGCAGTAATACTGCCTACGTGTAGCCGCATACGGACAGTATCTTGAGAGAGGCACGCATTCGAAAATAATGAGAATGGGTTGAAGTGTATCTTACTGACAAGACCTGAAAGCTAGCTTACAATGCATGCAACTGAAAGCTGCAGTGCATAACCGATATAAGTAACTAGCTTAACTAATTCAACTTACAGCTCATTGTAGTTCCCAAACACTGAACCTTATGGGGAGACATCAGCAGAAACAGACCACACTGCAGTGAGAGATGAAAGCGGAAAGTGACAGGTGTAACACTTTAAGATATTGTACTGTAATAGTTTCAGTGGCAATTTACAAGACATGGGCTACACCTCAAGGCGGTGCAACCCGTCAAGGAATTCCAATGCCGGTGCGGGAGGTATTGAATGATACTGTGGCTATGAAATCGAGAAGGTTTACAAGATCTTCCACGAGTTTCTGAAATACTTTCAAGAACAAAATATGCATGATCAAACTAGGAAGACTAGGACAAGGGCTCAATTATTGTACGCAGGATACTTGGACTATTGTCGACGAGTCAACTGCAGCAAAGGAACTAACATCTTATTAAAAATAAATTTTAGGGAATACAGGATTTGGCACTGTTTGTGATGATGAGAAGAACTGTATAGTGATGCATGCAGTGGCACATATATTTTCGATTCTGTGGGCTGACCTCAAACTGAGCTGCGTGTTTGGACTAATCCATGTACATGGAGGAATCTTGCACCAATTGTTGACTGCAAAGTGAACCCCACATTTATGTTGTGGCGTGGATAGCAATTACTTGGTGGTTGAACTCCCCGCTGCGCCATGCTTGTCCTTATCAACATTATCGTCTTATTCACTCATTTATTTATTTTTATGTATCACTTAAATAGCTAATGTTTGCTGTAGACCGCTAATAAATGCAGTAGCATAAGTATATATATATATATATATATATATATATATATATATATATATATATATCATAAGACCAGTTTATTGACCAGTTGCCATCACCCAAAAAAGACCACGTGCTCGTGACGCCTGCGGCAGAAAGGATGTTCCACATCCGCCCCTAGGCTTGTGAGTGGGGGCGCTGGCTAACACTCCCAGAGTTCTAGTTGTAAAACATAAATAACCCAGAAAGCGGATGGGAAAACGGTTCCGCGGTAGCTCAATGGTGAGAGCATCGCACGCGTAATGCGAAGACGTGGGTTCGTTCCCCACCTGCGGACAGTTGTTTTTTCATCCGTTTTCATTACCATTAATTTATCATTTCTTTAATTCAGTTAGTGTGTGCAAGTAATTTCCCCTATGTTGTTCTTGGTGTCAATGTTTGTTGGCTTCTTATGATATGATTAATAAAAATCGGGCCCCTCGGTTCCCTTTCTTCTCGTTCATATATATATATATATATATATATATATGTGTGTGTGTGTGTGTGTGTGTGTGTGTGTGTGTGTGTGTGTGTGTGTGTGTGTGTGTGTGTGTGTTCGACATCAATCTCTCCACAGTTAATCATTTATAGCAAAAATAACAAATACGCTTCTGACCACTTTTCTCGGTCTGAAACCAGTCGCACGGTGTTTCGAAGTCAAACCTGTCGCCCACCTCCCCAGCCCCCCAGGCGAGATGACCGGGCGCGACAGATAAAAAGCGGTCACTAGATTTGATGTGTAAGTAAAAATGTAAAAAAGCGGGAATGTGTACTTAGAGACACTGCAAAAGAGTAAATACGACACTGAAGAAAACGCCAACGAAGGTGTTGGCAGTCTCGTTGACTGATGAGCTGTGGACCTTGGCTACGGACATATAATTAAAAAGTGTTTGGAAGGCGATTTGTACATGGCAGTACACCTATAATTCGGCTGGTGATGAAGTATCAGACGAGGCAAGCCCTAGAAAATCCTTCAAAACTGCTCAGGATTAGGCACCACGAGCACAGGCCACGGGCACGTTCGACGCCGGCGGCATGTTTTCGCTTCCTGCGGGTACAGTCCGCGGTCGAGTGACCGCGTTCGCAAACGATGTGAGGTCCTTTCCACGCTGCCTTGGAAATTACTCGCGCTCTGTCGGGCGCACGTACGCCCGTAAACGTTTCGCAAGCACTTTCCCAAGTGCCTCGTTCTCTGCGTAACAAGAAAGGGGCATCACAGACACGTCGTTTGCAACTGTTTGTCGGGCATAGGCTGCGCCGAGCCTGTTTGCGCTACACATTCGGAGCATTGTCCTGAGCCGCGCTCCGTGGTGACAGCGTGTTTTTGTTTAAATGGCCATCCACTTTACCCTTTAGCCGTCATCATGCGCCGGGGCTTATGTGCATTACGCGTATGTGTAATGTCGCAATTTATGGATAACATTTATCCAAGGTATGAAGAAACTATTGTCTCTGTTGATGTTGTTAGTTTATGAGAATTTTTTTCTCGGCATATCTCTTGTAGACAATGCACAGTAGCAGCTACTTAGGAGTTGTCGCGTGAGAGAAATGTCAATGGCCTGGAAACCTATTTGTTATGACAATGGGATTGTATACTATACATACGAATTGTTTGTAATATAGACACGCTTGAAACAAACATACATAACACATAACATAATGATCTTGTAGAGTTCACACCATGTGCTGCCGTATTTTGGCATTTAATTTCGCTTTGTTGCGCAGTCCCTGCCAACACGATAACCAATGTAGGTCGTATCGCACGAGCTGCAGAATCCACAAAAGGTATAGCGGTATTACGCTTCGATGACACAGGCTTTTGGGGATGTAAGGCCCGGGCTTTCACGAGTGAAAAGTGACATATCGTGGATTACTCGCACAGCTTTCTTCGTGAGAACGCGTTTCCCGGGTACATGAGTAGCCGGAGTGTTTTATAGGTTGCCAGGTTGCAACGGTGATATAACCGTTCAGCTCACTTGCTGGGTTGTAACAACCGTGCTTAGGGCACAGAAAGTTACCATGACCATGAACAGATTTTCGTTATAGCAGAAAAGGCAAATATGCTTCAGGCTATGTATCCTGTAGCCTCTACTCCCGATCCTGCGCGCAGGCAAGGCCTATAAGGCAAATTGGCGTACACAATAGCACCGTTTCCTTTCCAGATACACGACAAAGATGCGAGGCGTTTCCGTCTACGCGTACTAGAAATTACCTTCATCCAGATCATCTCACCGTATATTTATGTCTCATGTCTGGGCCTACTGTCACACACTTTCTATTTTATTACTCAGTATTCCACAAGGGTGTCTGTAGTGAGCATTCTGTGTGTTTTCCCGATCAACTTCTGTTCCATAATTCATTACTTCTTGGTTTTGTCAGTGCTATCCTGAGCACAAATTTTGTCTGTGATCCGTGCGGCTGATTCCTTAACCCTTGGAGGGACGCCACCTTTTTTTTTTTTTTTTTCACATGAGCTCTGCACTTTTCCATGGGCTTTACTGTCTGGATGTTAAGCTGAAGAGATATGTTAGGAAATATGATTTGTTAGGAAGAGAAATTATTTGCTGAAGAGATATGTTAGGAAATATATGAACAGTATACTGCGACAACCATTGGCTCGTGCTAGTTGTCGCTCTGCAGCTCCCAGTTGAGACAGTTCATCCATTGACAATTGTATTTGACGTGTCGTCAGGGATAGCAAGAGTGCGTAACACACACAAAAAAGAGAAAGGCAAGCTTCAACGCTTCAACTGCAGTCCTGCCGGCTATCTGGTCCATGCTCATGCTCAGCTAGGTGCACGTAGTCAAGAGTCATGCCTCATGCTTCTTCCGAGCTTCTCTGTGAGTGCTAAATGTGTGCGCTTTTGTTGCAGGAGGAGGAGAAAAAAAGAGAGAAGGCAGGGATGTTAACCAGAAATGCGTCTGGTTGGCTACTCTACTCTGGGGGAAGGGAAAGATAGAATAGAAAGATGAGATAGAGAGGGGTGGAGAACGCGGTGAGCTCGTGCACGCACGCGGAGGGCCTGAGCAACTCAAAGGCGTTTACATAGACCAGTCTCCCTCAAGAAAGACAAAAGTGCCTTCACATCTTTGTAGGCCGACGAACGATAGAGAGGGTCTTCAAGGAACACTGTTTTATATTGGCACATCTTTATATCTGGAGTCAGACCCTTTTACAGAATGTTCAAGTTCTATCAAAAAATAGTAAAGCATAAACGAAAGAATGCACTGATTTCAATGCATAGGCTTCATGTATCTTGGAAAGTGCTGCTATCTGGCGTCAACGCAGAATCCCAATACGTTATTTCGTCAGCTTTCAGGAACCCCAAGTTATTAGTATAGAATGGAAACAAGACAGAGGAGCAGCAGCACGATGGAAACTTCAATTGCATTGAACTGAACGGACAGAGCTACCTTAAACCTGACGCCGACATTTCCAGAACGGGACGTATTTCGACAAGGTACTTACCATAACCAACACAAGGATGCTGGTCCAAAAGAAGACTTGTCTATTCCGTAAAGATGCTTACCCGTGACAAAAACAAGTCCCTCAATTACGATGGCTCAAGGCAACAAGCTACAAGCTTACGCTTCCCTTGTCAGCATGCAGAAGAGGAAGGATGTTTGCTGAAGTGAAGGGGGTGAGACTAACCATAAATCTGAGATGCTTCAGATACCCAAAGCGTGTTTAAAAGAGCGTAAAATGTGTTTTGCATTGGCTAGACAGAAGTAAAACGTTCTGAGAAGCCTTTGCAATTTATAAAACTTGGATATGCTTTTGGTGATGTTTGTTGGATGTGAAAGCAACACTTTTGCCGCTTGTATTCATGTACTCGCATTGAACGATGGCTGAGTTCAACGTACGCCGTACTGTTGAAACAATGAAGAGAGCATTGTGTGCACCAGGCAGAAAAAGTAGAATAATTTATTCTTTCGCTACTGGACCATCGGTGTCTTCTGACCAGTCCTCCATCGCTTGCATCCACTCAGCGTATGTATAAGCTTCGCAATGTCGTCTTTGTACCTGGAAAATGACAATGAGAAAGTACTCGTATCATTGCAAGTTTAGCACAAAATGCACTTCTGTTCGACATTGTTTCTAGGCAAAATTGTTAATATGAGATGGAAATGGATAGTTGGAGATGAAGCAGTCCCATCTTACAAAAGGAGACAGGGTTTATTGTAACGTCCACATAGGAAGTGCAGCGTCTATAAACGATTAAACTAAAAGCAAAATATCGAAGGGTCTAACGAAACAGAGCAGATATATCGAATATTTTCCGTGAAAAACATCCGCTGATGTCCTTGGTGTATCAGGGACAACAAGTAGGGCAGCAACTCTAGAGCGGCATGACTACGAGCGCCTCACGAAATTGAAAGCCAACGTACGCAGCTCTGCCTTCTACGTCAAGTTTAAACGAGGCCTATTTTAAAAACGGAATCGGTGCAATAGATATCCAGGGAAGTTGTTGAAACCTGGGGAGTAATCTTTGGATGATTGTAAACTATAATATATTACATCGGTCAACGCTGTTCTGACATTTTCACAATGAAGGTGTGATTTGCGCAAACACGCCAGAAACAAAAAAAAAAAGCAAGAACGCTAGCAACAGACCGGCGGAGACGTACCATCATTTTCTACCATCCCTTGCCGTATCCACCATATCCGCCGTATCCGCCGTATCCGCCCAATCCGGCGTATCCGACCTTGACGGCGACAGCGGGGGCAGCAGCGACGTATCCGCCGTATCCGCCGTGACCGAGACCGTAGCCGAGTCCAGCTCCGTAGCCGAGTCCAGCTCCGTAGCCGAGTCCGTATCCACCGTGGGCGACACCGCCGCCGACGCCGACGACGGGAGCGACGGCCTGGGTGGCGACGCTGGCGACTCCCGGGGAGGTGTGGTGAGCGGTGGACACCTGGCTGGTGACGACCTTGGCGACGTTACCGGTCACAGCAGTGGCAGCGAAAGCGCCGCCGGCAATGGAGGCGGGGCTGGGTCCGAGGGCCACGGGGGCAGCGACGGCCACGGGAGCGGCGGCCACGGCGACCGGGGCAGCGGCGACGGCTGGGGCAGCGACAGCAACGGCGGGAGCGGCAGCGACACCAACGCCGAGGCCGGCACCGTAGCCGTAGCCAAGACCACCGCCGTAGCCGAGGCCAACGCCTCCGTAGCCGAGACCAACGCCTCCGTAGCCACCACCGAGGTAGCCGGCAGAGGAGATGGCGATAAGGCCGAGGAAGGCAGCGATGGACTGCGTCGAACGAAAAGACGGCTAAGTTGAGGCTTTTTGGAAACTCGGCCACATGCACAAGCTTTAAGTAGGCATAAACGTGACCGGCGAAACAAGTCTCTTTCAACGGCGCAGTCGGGCTGTCGGTCAAGACGCTGTGTTGGCGTGTGATATTTAATAAACTTTAGTGACTACCAATACGGCTGACCGTGGACGTTGCGAGGATACAGGGATGAGAGGACACAGCTTTAAGTTAAGGTCTCAGTGGTTACAAATAAAGTTTATTCCTATCCTATCCTGGTTGCCTCATTTCGATTAAGCCACTCCCTTACGTCGATCTTTTGCTGGAGGAAGTACTCAGCCGTTACCAACACTGGCCGTAGTGCGTATAGTGGGAGGAAAGTTTAGTGTTCGATTAGAATTACAGAAGTCACGGATCCCTGTGGCAAAAGTTTCAGTGAGCGTAAACCATAAGAAAAATGTAGCGCGGCTTGAGCACACGTTCTCACTTGACATCTGGGCTGAGGGAGCGTTGAAAAGGCATCACTTTGGCAGTTCTGGTTCAATCCACGTACAGCTTCCTAGCAGATACTAAAGTAGATTATGTTGGCAACATTGCGGGTGGGTTACATTTCTAGCTATGGACAACAACTAGAGACCTTATGAAAAAAAATTGCTTCTTTAGAGCACAATGACCAATGGCAATAGCATTTAACACGAAAGACCAGAAACGTCTACATGTTTGTGAAATTGCATCGTCAGAGCAGAAGCTTTGGTTTGTAGGAGCGCTCTCTTAAAGGTTCATGAGTAACGTTGCTCGCCTGCAATCAGTCGAAACTAAGAGGTGATGTTAAGTTGGACGCCTGCAGGAATGAACGACCAAAACTTAGTCCTCGAAACAAAACACCTAATGTGCTACGGAAGGCTGCAATTGTTTTAACCGAAACTGATTTATGGGAAGCCGCTTCTTGAGACATTCCTCATTCCCGATTGTGCTGCCGGTTGCAAATGGAATCCAATGTCTGTGTGCTGCACCCGCCGCTTCAGCCATGTTTCGATACCACCTCGGGCCACTTACCAGCATGTTTGCTACTTGAAGGCTCTTTCCTCGAATGAAGAAAAGACACAGCGTTCAAATGGCTCGCGCTGCTTTATATACTCGCCACCGGCGCAGCTGCTAACGGTGCGTCGAACCGGCAGTTGCGGGGTGGGGGTGTACAGGGAGGTGTCCGAGCGGTGGAGAGGACGTGTCCGAGTGAAAGGGAACGTTTTCCGGTGCTACTGGAGAAGGGGTATCGGGGTGGAGGGATGGACACTGTCTCCCAACGAGAGCAGGCGGAGAGCGGAAGAAGACGTGAGCGAAGCGAGAGAAAATCATTCAGGGTTTCCTCTGGATATTTCTTTCTTGCTTGCTTTTAGTTTCAGCGTGTCCATCTGGTCCGAGTAACAGTGCGTACACGCGCGGTCGCACGCCCTCTCGCCAACACCTCCTCCAGACTCTATCTCTCTCAAACTCTCTCTCACGGAAGCCCAGGGACTGACCGGCGCCTGCCGGCCGGCCGGCCACTTCGAGAAGGCCGCCGCTGCCGCGAGGCGTGGTCATCATCTCTGCCATCTAGCCGCCGGAGCAAAAAACCTCCTTGCTTCCTCCACACCGTCGATTCTGCGCCTCACGCAAGGGCGATGTGCAAATGCGCGCGCTGCTTGCTGCTGCTCCTGATGCTAGGCCTTTTTCGTAGGACATAGGAGGGTGGGGGTGTAGGGAGGAGGTACCGGGAGGGACGTTTGCCCTTTCGTTGCTCTGTTATGTACTATTGCGATTGCACGCCGTTTTACCACGCTCCACATCGCCCTACGGTGGACGATAGAGGCCGCACCCAACACCACTTTGCTTCAACTACTCTCCCCCCCTCCCCCCTCTCTTGTCGGGCCTCCAAAATCCGCGCACCCGAATCGTTGAGGGGGCCCGGTGAAAGTTGGCAGACTTTCTTTTTTCGTTTTCTTTATTTTTTTTTCCATGGCCGAATCGGCTTATCGCGTGCTTGTTAACAGTGTCTTGGAATTGTCGCTGGTAGGCTTCTCTGTAGTACAGGTATATGCTTGATACCGGGCGGCCGGGTGTTACGTTCCGCCTCTTGGGCAGAAGCAATGAGATTCAAACGGACGGCCTTGGAAGGACGTTCCACCGCAGGCCGAGGCCAAGTCGAGTCCGTCCAGTTGCCTTGCTGACTTCGGCAGTATCACCTTGCGTTAACGAGGGCCACTAGGATAGCGGGGAAATCCACAGAGCGGCGGACGAGGGAGAGGAAGTAAAAGATAAAAAGCTGTCTCGACGCATATAAAAAAAGTCGGTTAAGGAGACACAAGTGGCGGATTGATAGAGTATCGCACTCTTGTAACTGTGCCGGTTCCGGACGCCTACCGGAGAACCGCAATGAGTCAGAACGAACCACGCTATTAATGGTAATGCGGTCTCAATGCAATTTTGTTTTAATTTGATCGCTGTTTGGAGAATTAAATTAACCTGATTTAGGATTAGCGTTACACCACAGTTCTTTTGTTAAATGGAAGGTGTGAACTAGTTAAAGAATCTAACAACAAATGGGAAATTGAACTCGACAGCCACTCCCACAGAAAGACAAAACACGTTGCTTCCATATCTGCGCCCCGTAATCTGCAGCGTTGCGTCCCTTTCGATGGCTTCCATAGAAAAGTTACCATTGGGCGGTGAGAAACTGCAGCTGCACTTTCAGCTTACATGCCACGGTAACTCAAATACAGGAACAAAAAAATGGCTGATCTATTTCCCTAATCACTGCTAACAGCAGTCTGAAACTCGCAAAAACTATGCATGCTATATGTATAAACCCATATTCACGCTCTGGTACTTAAATGCCGGCACCGACCGCTGTCTTAGCCGCTACGGCATTCTGCTGCCGAGCACGACGTCACCGGTTCGACTGTCAACCACGGCGGCTACGTTTTGCTTAAAGCGGAAAGCAAAAAAAAAAAAAAAAAAAATGCTCGTGTATCCCGATTTGGGTGCACGTCTGAGAACTGCAGACCGTCAAATTAAGTCCGGAGCCCTTCACTGCACTGTAAAATATTTTCCACCATTAAATATATGAATAATGGTGTAAATGTGTCTGTAACTCCCACCTTTACAACCTTTTTTGAGTGGAACGGTGTGATCTATAGGCATATTTGCAGCCTCGTTCCCTTTTAAGGGTGTAAATTGTTTTACCGCGTACTGCGCCCTTCATCACCCACTGGGCAGTTTGGGATGTTACTGACGAAAGTTTTTTCTTAATGCACTTCAACTACAAAGCTGGACGACTGTCTTGCAATATTTAAAAAAGTTCTATATAACCGTCGCAACGTGGAGGTAGCTCATTTGGAAGAAACCTGGTACGGGAAAAAAAAATACAGATTTTTTTTCTAACTGCGCACGCCACACTTGAGTTTTGTGTATGCCTGACTGATCCTCAACTCGCCTTGGTTGCTTAGTGGCTATGGTGTTGGACTGCTAAGCACGAGGTCGCGGGATCGAATCCCGGGCACGGCGGCCGCATTTCGATGGGGGCGATGTGCGAGACCCCCCGTGTACTTATATTTAGGTGCAGGTTAAGAACCCCAGGTGGTCCAAAATATTCCTCAGTCCCCCACTAGGGCGCGCCTCATAATCAAATCGTGGTTTTAGCACGTAAAACCTCACAATTTCTTTTGCTCCTTGCTACCGCGCTAACGCGCGCTCAGACGGCCCGAGCCTTTTCCTTCCTTCGGCTACTGTGCAGACCGTAGCTCCCCACAGGCGTTGTCTGATACGCCTCTGAAGTCATAATCCTTGAAGCAATGTCAGTGGCGTTGATTGTTGGGAATGAACTAACGATGCGACGGACGGACAGACACGTTCAGCCCATTTTAAAGCGAACCTTTCTATGTCTCACTGATTCGTCCGTGAGCGCCGAAAACGCACAGCAGGAAATCCAACTTACACAATTGCACTATCTGCGTATCTACGCACGCAATCAGAGAACACTACAGTTTACATTCGCAGTTGTACCGATAAGAACAATGTGAACTGCAACGCCACGCTACCCAGACGAACTGTATATATCTGCATTGCATGACGCGCGTCACGCACTGCAATCTCGGCCGTCACCATGGGTAGGACGCGGGTGCAGCGCACGGCAGAAGAATAAGCTGCCGTACGCGAACGTAAGCGCGAGTGCGATCGTGCCCGTAAGGCCGATCTCGTGTATCGGCAACGGCATGCAGTCCGTGAAGGTGTGAGTGTGTGCGTCTAATCAACGGCTATATCATCTAAAATAAAGTCTATGCAACTTAACGAACTGTGTCTTCATTCAACTTCAAAGTTCAAAAAATACAATCTTAAACAAGCAATCAAATCACATAGGCATCGCATCGGGTCGCTCCGGATTTCTAGGGTTCATTGCGTGGTCGTTGGCTTTGGATTTTGATTCAGTTTGCATGGGCGAAAGCTTCGCGTTCAACCATCTTTCTTTAAGAAAGGGGCTTTGATTTTTTTATAGTTTGCAACTGCTGCTCATTTTATGCCGCAGGGAAAGCTGTAGAATTAGGGGGGAAAATTAAGCGAATTCAACGCACACGTAATATATGTCAAGTGAAGCTTTCGTGAAGTCGTTAACGAAATGCTATAGGACTCCATCCTCCGCAAAGCGTCTTGCAACACAGTGATTACGATGTGCATGCCCTGCAATACGGTAAGAAGTAACGACCCCGACAAAGCGATTCACGTCAGCAACGCAATCTGAAAAAAAAAAAAAAAAAAAAAAACTGTCGAAGGTGTCGGTCCAGTTTTCGTTACACCATGTCCGGGATCCACCCAGTTTAGAAATTTCAGTGTCACCAGGATCAGCGCACTTTACTAGCGGCGAAACTGACCTAGGAGACGTGTCAAACACCGCAGAGGAAGGCAAAACAACGTCGCTTTATGAAAGCAGTAATGCCCTCCCGTATACAGAGCCTCCCAACTATCATGCACGAAGATTTAAAAATATGCAAATGCCACGTAGCTGGACAGAACCAAGGTAATGTCGTTTGCCGTCACTTGGAGATACCCAGATCAATTTTTGCATCCCGCCTAATTAGGTAATTAGTGTATATAATTTTATTCAACTTCTCAATTATTACAATCAGATGAAAAGTGTCAATGAGAGAACCGTAGAGCAACATGAGAAACTCCCGATACAGATTTCTGTTGCTCAGTATACGTGCTGCATAAAAGAGTTTTTCGGAGCGCGAAAGAAGCCCGCGAATAAACGCAAAATTGCCGCGCGACTGGCCGCTCGAGGCGCTATTTCCGTAGAGAATACGTATGGTTACACATTAGCGGATTCGTTATAAGAGTGCGGTGCTGTGTGGAAGCCAATCGACAAGACAACAGCAGAAGGAGCAGCCACGAGCAGCGAAACTCGGAAGGGCTCACAAGAAAATCTTAGGTTTACGGAACTGCCTGTTCACAATAAAATAAATTCAATGGCTTTGAAGCCAGCGGGCGTGTTTTCTTTATTTAGCTTTTCCAGTCTTCGTCTGCGGATCGTGTTACTGCTGACGCTTCTTTTTTTTTGTATGCCACAGGGTAACAGAAACAATGAAAAAATAAACGAAAAAAAAAACTACCCTGCTCAGTAACATACATGCAGTGACCTCGAAGTCACTGGCTTTGTACTCTGTCCTTAATCTTGGACGAATAGTGTTTGTCAAAAGTTAGGCAGCCGCTCCACAATGAACGAGGTGTGTCGAAAAGGCCTGTTGCTATAGGCGACCAAAGACCTGTTGCAGTTGCTGGGTTACCGGCGCCTGGAGCGCCGAAGCTTACGCGAGTGTGGAAAACTGCGTTTTGACAGCACTGTGAAGCTAACTGGGTGTAGACGCAGGAAATTTGGACACAAATGCTCGAAGTGTTCAAGCCGCAGCCTATTTTTATTTTTATTTTTGCGAGAACAGATATGTGCACTTGAAATTGTCAAAAAAGAAAAGAAAGAACAGAAAGTAAGAAGAAAGGAGAAAAGTAAACATCAAGCAATGCATCATGAAGGCAAAACAGAAAAAAAAGTTAAAGGACTAATTATTTATTTACTGGAAATATCTTTCGGAGTCACGTAGGGGCATTAAAAATGGGCTGTCTGGTGAAACTCCGCGCACAGTCTGTTTGGAGAGTGTACAATATGACTTTGCACTCTGCAGGTGAGACACTACGGTACGGTTTCTGCCGGATAGGATGAGCGGATCCCGTGTCCAATCACGTGACGAGTACATGACTCTGGTGCATTAAATTGTTCCGCGCTGTGCGCAAAACCAAAGGCTGCGGTATGCTTGGCAAGGATGGGGACCAAGGCTCGGCGCTTCTCTGACGGCAGCGACTTGTTGACCGTGCTCAGAAACTTGGCCTCTGTAGGGTGAGTGACAGCAACCTGGTCTACTGTCTCGTGTCTTAACGCTGTAGTACAACAACTGCCCGCATTTTGTTCGAAGAGGGGGAGCCGCATTCCCCCTAGGTAGCACGACATGCTCACTAGAACAATTTAGCACCCATAATGAGGATCGCCCATCGGTAATAGAAAGTGCGCAACGCGGCACGAGCACATTTTTCTTGGCGCAGTTGAGGGGGACCAGCACCACAAGGACATCAAACGTTCCAGCTTCTACAGCAGGGGTATCAACGGGCACTCTCTTCATCGACTGGGGCGGCAAGAAAATATCGTCAGTGACGGCGAAGGTTCCTTGACAGCGCGGAGACTCCTCAGTAAAAGCGGATAACAGAATTTCGCCAGCGCAACAGTCTACAGTGGCACCGCACTCTCGTAGAAAATCGATCCCCAAGATTACGTCATGCGTGGAGCTAGTCGGAACTGCAAATTCCCCCTTGAACACTCTGCGACCTAAAGCTATACTCACAACACACACACCCCGACAGGGCACAGCGATCCCCACTCACTGCATGAAATGTGGCACAGTTGTCCCAGCAAAACATAACTTTGGGTCCTAGCCGCGATTAAATTAGATATCGAAGGAATAACAAAAAATGTTTGCTGTCAAATCTTGAACCAACTTTAAATAAACGCTCGAGAAAGCAGAAATATTATTATGAAAAGCAAATCGGATGAAGAATTTTGCATATCTGCTGATAAAAGTGAAAAAGAAAACACTACGTAAACAAACTATCCAAGGTGCAGAATAAGATCAACGAGTCGGGCAGCTTACGCAAGAACAAAATTGAAACTCAGTTGATGGAATGGGGTGAAAAATAAAAACAGGCATATTTGGAGCTGCCTGTTGTGGCAAAGCGTAAAGTTAAAGAAAGTAGTATGTCACTTGGACACAGCAGCAGAGGGCGCACTTAACGCAAGCGGCTTTACTACGCGACAGCACGCGATAGGTCACTTGTAATACCAAAGTGCTTCGGCCGATAAGAAACGTCTGCAGGAGCCGCCACAGCGTGCGGGAAGATGGCAGTGGTCACGCAAGTGATGGTTCAAAACGTACTTCCAGTGTTTCACAATGTATCAATTAAGGTTCCTCATTTTGTGATTAGTTCGGCCAACACTGCAATCCTCCTTCCACGAATAATAGCCAGCTGGCACCTGACTGGGCACATCAGTTCAAAGACAAACCATCGTTACGCTGAATAATGATGGCAGTACACCTTTGGAATCTACTACTGCCCTATCCATCTGTGATTACTGCGAGTATCGTAGCAATATTGCTCTCGCAAATGTAGAGATCTGTCACGGCTGGCTATAAGAATCACGCTGACCCAAAACAGTGGGTAGTGTACTGCTTTGGGCGAGTGCATGTAGCATTTGACGGTGAGGAGAGAGACGGTGACGAGAGACGGGGAAGAGAGAGACGGTGACGAGAGACAAGACTTACACAAGCGCTAGTCCTAGTGTGTGTGTGTGTGTGTGTGTGTGTGCGTGTGCGTGTGTGTGTGTGCACGTGTGTTTCTCGTCACCGTCACCTGCTTTCTCTCTCGTCACCATCACAAAAGCCTGCCGCCAACACCATGCTCAATCTACATGACAGAAAACTCGTTAGCGTCAACAAAGGTATAGCAGCAGTATAGCTGGTGACACGCGCACTCTCTCGTCACTTGTACGTCCTAGCTTTCGGTCACATGAGGACAAATACCATATATCATGCTTCTAGAGAGAAGAAATACGTTCAGAGGTGTCGGCACAGACATCCTAAATTCAAGTCACACATATTCCTCTTGTCACAGTTTCACATACACATTCGAAGGAATTGGCCTATTTCCTAGCAGAAATTAAGAAAAAAAGATAATATGCCGATCTCATGCGCTGTGGCAATCAGTTTAGCGAAGCCTTCATCGGTGTTATCGAACAATTCTGCTATTGTTTAGCGACAATTTGTCCATATACATGACCCGAATATTATAAGCTAACAGAACTGCAACTTCAATAAATACGCCTATGCTAGCTACCACAAACCTGCTTGCACAAGTGGTTTATGTGCTTTGGCGGAAACAATTTTCGAGACAATGAAGACTCATCAAACACATAATTACCAAGGACCTGCTTATATGATTTTCTTGCCATCGCGATTGTGGTATATGCTTACATTTGAAGCATTAACACAATCGTATTTGAAGACGACGTCAGTTCGTTTGATTCTCTGGAGCGCTTCTGTTCCGAAATATACACAACGAAATTTGAAACTCATTCAGCTAATTTTGTATTCAACGGCATGGATCTCGACACAACGTCACGCCCGCATTGTCACTGGCTTGTGGCATATCTTTAGCCAAATGGACGAAGCTGATAACAGCGGAGCGAGACTCAAACAAAAACTGACTTTTCCCCTTTCCCTCACGTTCACGTTCCCTCACGGCTTCACGTTATGCCGAGATACACGCCCCTCAATGCGAAATTAGCTTACTGAGGGTCAAATGTGATCCCGTATATCTAGGAACACAAGCATTCCAGGATAATCAGAGTGAAGCTGTCTTCAAATACGGCGGTCGTGTCGTTTGAAATATAAACTTATATTTATTCGTGAGAGCAAGAAAGTTAATTACGAAGCCTTTGTTATTCATGCGTTTGATGACTGTTTGCGAAAACTGTGTCTGCCAAAGCGCATAAACCGGCTGTGCAAACAGATTTTGCGTTGCTAGAACGCATATTTGGACGATGTTGGAATGGCAAGGATGGTATGAAGACCACGGCGTGATGGCCATGAGATGACGATAGCATGACGACGGCTGCGCGAAAATGACGTCACGATGACGATGGAATGACATCGACTTATGATGACGTCGGCATGACTTGCAATGGCACGACGAAGGTGGAATTACGACGATGGTACGGTCATGATGACAACACGACGACCACTAATGCATAGCGACGACTTATGACGACTGACACATTATTGATGATCGCATGACGAAGTCGGAATGAAGATGGCAGCATCACGACTGTGGAATACTGACGAGTGCATGATCACGTTCGGCGTGACGACGAGAGAATGACTGCTACGGAAGGACGACGCGGAACGTTGCTGGTGGCGTGACATCGGCGGCGTGCTGACGATGATCATGCAGTGACGACGACAGAGTGAAGACGTCAGGCAGATGACGAAGGAATGGCGACTGTGTGTTTGTGTGAAAGCTCACGTTCACGCTTGCGTGCATGACCTGCCACCCAGGGCCGTTTCTGTTTGCAGTACATCAGGTTCTTGTTTGCAGTATGTCCGGTATGGGTTAATCAAAACCTTGCCAGACAGCAGCCAGCGCCACACCTTTTCTTCTTCGTAACCCACCAGGGAGCCTGTATTCGCTTAAACATCATTGCATGGAAACCTCGAGCACTGCTAATCACTTTTGGTGCTCCTGAAGAACAACGAGGATAAATACTGGGAACTGCGCCTGCTATTATGAACGCTGCTCTAGCAGGCCGGAGTCGAAGCAGTCCAGAGTCAATAGCAAAATATATCGCCTCGTGTTTTGCCGTTCGTGACCACTTAAAATGCCGTAAAATGAAACAATAAATCAGTTTGCACTGGTAGGTTATCTTTTAAAATTTGTAATTACATTTATTTGGCGATAAAGGTTGTTGAATAAAAGTGCAACAGAAACAAAACTTCCGTGTCGCTAATGACGTCAAGAAAACCACGCGATTGACGACGCAGGCATGACATTGTGGGTTTCCCAACGTCTCGACTGCTTGAATGCATGACGCCACGGGGAACTGCTGCAATGATTCAGGTTCACCTATCCTTTTTTTTTTTTTGCGTAGTTCCTGACCCATTCAGGTTTTACTTATAGTTAGTATCATCCGATTGTGTTTGCGAAATCATTTATGAATTGATTGATTGGTTGGCTGGACATATTTTTTAAAGGCAACTCAGCAGATGTGAGACATGCCGCTACGGTGTCTCTAAAATATTCGAGCGATAGTTGGTTGGCTATAGCTCTGCAGGCAGCGAACCTTTGGAGGCATGTTGCAGCACAAAGAGACACACACAAGCGCTTGACTAGCTGAACTGCAACTAAAGTTTATAGCTGCTAGACATGAATGCTTTCGTACAGTATTCATTAAAAAACACACGGGCCGGTGCCATGGCTGGAAAGGACCGAGAGGTAACAGCAAAGCCGATAATGCAAATTGCCCGAACTAAAACCACAAGACCACAAGAGACACAAATAAAAAGCTGAAACCAAGTGATATAGACCTCCCCCCCCCCCGCCCCCCATGACTTTAAGAGAATCAGATGTGTCATAACATTCTTTCCCTGTATAAAAAATACATCAAAGCGTAACTGATGCACATATTCTTCAGCTTGTCAGCCTCTATACTTTCTAAAATTTTTCTTCAAGCGGGATTCACACAAAGGGACGGATTGCCACTTCAGCAAAGACCATAATGCTGCTGTACCAGTAAATAAGTTCAGAGCCGAAGGAATCGCCAACATATACTTTGTGACCAGGCCAGAGAAAGTGCATATACAATCCGCTCTCTGCAGTTGACGTATGGATTCTCGATATTGGTTACACACCGGTTCATTTGAACCTTACTCGTGTTCACCTCCTTGAAAAGCTCAGAGAGCCACACCCACTTACACTGGCCATCCTGGAGTACTCGCAAGGTGCGCAAGCAGAATGCGAACACCATTACCTGGAACCGAGCCGACAACCTCGCTCTGAGCAGCAGAACATCATGTCAACTCTACCACCACGTAAAGTGTTCGCCAGTAGCAAATATCCAATGTATTTAAGCTTCAATAGGTAATTTATTAAGTAGAATAGAAACTGTCTTTACCACAACTGTATTACGAAGAGGACCGACATATGGAATAGCACACTGCGGTATTGAGTGCATAAGCAGAAATCACGTGCCTCAGTAAGGCTGGCCTGCTTTAGGCTGACCTATCTTTGTCGAAGGTGATAGGTCTACCTGTCGAAACGTAGGCTAACCTTCATACCGCTTCATGCAACTTGAATACCACAGTTCACTACAACAGCATCACTTATGACAGGGATCAGCAAAAACAACACAGGCCAAAGCACGTGTGCCGAGTTGTCTTTGCTCTCTTTGCTGTGCCTGTTGTAAGGGCAGCTGTTGCAGTATGAATTGTTACCGACTTGCCCAATTCGCAATCCTTATAGAGGAAACTGGGCTCTTGTAAAAATGAGCGTTTGTAAACCAGAGCGTGAGTATTTCGTTCCTCCGTGTGGCACTGCAGTGAGTCATTTCTTTATGAATGCGTTTGTAGGAGGGAGTGTGAAGGAAAAGAAGGTGCGGCAATAGTGTAGGGAAAGGAAATGCGAAAGAACAAAACGGCCTTGCACTGCTTCCTCGTACAGCCTCCCCGTGTTAGGGTGACGTGGATCGAATGATGCAAGAATTGGCAAGCAAAACCGTCCAGCACATGCGCTATATTTCAACCTTCCCTATAATTTTACAGCGATAGCTTCACTAAAGCCTCTCAAGTCAAATTTCGTCGTGACGTCTGTTGCAGTTGTCGTCATCGTGTGTCTATGGCAGAACGTGTCTCCAGAACTGAAAAGGATATCTTGTTTTCGCCCAGAATTCAATCTAAGACTCAGCAACTACTTTATGACTATCGGCAGCCCTCCTCGGGTCTAAGCAAAAAAAAATAATCATAATACTTTTTTCATCGCTTGTTATTCTCTTTGTGATCCCATTAACCGCCGTCATCAGCCTTATCGCCACCCATCGCCATCGTCATCAATAGACTGCTATTTCACGGTAGACAATATACATCGATGGTGTTTTCGTACTTATTTTGTCGGCGTATGGCTTACGGGGACGCACATATTGCTCCACCAGACGTATGCCTTATGGGGCCACACATATTTGCTCCGTGGCGTTCTCCCTGTGTGGTTCTTCCGGCCGGTGGTCATTCCCGCTCCGTCACTTTGCATTCATTACCGGCACGTCATTTTTTATCGCCCGCCTACGAGGTGCATTCAACCTCCTTGGAGCCAGCACTGATTTCTTCCGTCCGTAAACTGATTCGGCGAGATAAAGGCGCTGCGACCTGGGCCGCGTTGGCTGGAGCGCGAAACGGGAGCGCCGTCCTCGAACCTTCAAGACCGGACACAGTACTTTTATTTTGTTTTGCTAGTTCATATTTTGCACTGTTGCTGTCTCGGTCTTGTCCGCGCCTATACCCGCTGAGACTTGGCATTGAGTCCTTACATTGGGTCTAATTCCCTCTCCATCCGCTTCATACTTTCGCTTTAACTTTTCCTTTGCTCAGTTAGTGAACGCAATACTGTGAGGTATAGCGCAATGAATCAAGCCATGGCTCTTGCACGGTTTGGTGCTAATGAGAGACCAGCATTCCGGAGACACTGTCTGGAAAAGCGTGGTAACATTTTCCCAGGCACGATTCGCACGAGATTTCGAAAGGCGACACGGTTTTCGTTATCTCGTAATTAACCTGTGCGTTCTTGCTAACCACAGACGAATATCTACAGTTGTCATTGCTTTTATCAATAATGATCAAATTCGTGTTCGCCCAGGGTTGTTGGAATTTCTCTAATTAGGACACCGGGACTATATTTTCCATTTCGTTACTTTTGAGCCACAATAAAGAGCAACTGAGTTACTATACCGAAGAAGCGGATCCATCATCTCCTTACCCTCCCAGGCGTTTTCTATCCCAAGCATAGGCCAAGCACAATGCGGCTTAGATCCGGTGATTTGTAGAGACCCATGCTGCCCTGAACGTGACAAACAAGACAAAGAATTGCGTAATTAGGCCGCGTCACCTCTGCGCACAGAAGTCAAAACCGACTCTTTAACTGCGAATTGCATTCTTCGCGAACTTCACCAAGCTTACGGTATATTTGTGTCTGTTTGTCGGTGCGTATCAAACCTCTTTCACGCAAACTTGGGCCAATGAGCAGTCTATGGTCTAATGGGTAGAGCATCGGGCTCCTTCTTTGGGGGAACCGGGTTCGAACCCTAACCTGGCTCACTGGGTACATGCCACTGCATATGTTTTGCTCTTCAATGCACCTTTTTCACGTTAACCTCGGTCACCGGCTATGCACCAATGGTTATCTGCCGCTTTCCGATAGCTAGAAATCCTTTAAAATGTCGCCAGTGCTTGGCGGAATCGAACCCGCATCATATGCATTCAGCCAATGTTGTCTGAATGTTGTCTGAATGTAAACACACGCGCCGTAAACACATGCGACTTCACAACGAACCCGCATCATATGCATTCAGCCAATGTTGTCTGAATGTTGTCTGAATGTAAACACATGCGCAATGCGCGGACTTCACAACGGCGCCACTAGATGGCGTAGTGCGTCTAGAGAACAGCACCAGAAAGAAGCCAGACTGCTGCACACGTCTCGTACATGACTTGTTTAGGCGGTGTCAATGCGCTTTGTTGCTACATTGCTTCGATGCAAATCGCGTTAACCTCGACAGTGAGCCTGAGATTGGTTTCCGCAGCAATTTATTATAGGCAATAGAGTATGCATATACACGCATCAGCAGTATATACAGGGTGTTCATTTTGAAGTTTTGCGCAATTTTTAAAAACCGCCTGTGGCAGGTAGCATAATTCCTATCGTTGAGCAGGGTTATTCGAATTGACGGACATTAATAGCACGAGAAATCGAAACACATATTCAACGAACTAAAAAAACTAACTAATGAACTTCTTAGTTAATTACTTTGCGACACGTATTACAAGTTACGGATTGTAGCCGGTGAGATTGCAAGACGCATCCACTTGAAATGAATTTCCAGGATGACACCAGTTTCGAGATAGTATTTCCCAAAGTGTGGGGCGAAATACATGGGCGTTCCATTTACTTTTGGGCTTCAATGTATAAAACAGCATTTTGGTAAAAATGTAACTGGAACAGCAGTGCATTTTGACGTCGAGTTGGATGGCGCATATCTACAAACTGGTGTCATTCTGGCAATTCATTTTAAGTGGATACGCCTGACAAGCTCACCGGCTACAATTCGTAAATTGCAATATGTGTCGTAATGTAAATAACTAAGAAGATAATTCGTGATTTTTCGTTAATTCATTGATTATGTGTCTCGATTTTTCGTGCGACTAATGTTTGCCTCATCGAATAACCCAGCTCAATGATAAGAATTATGCTACCTGCCTCAGGCGATTTCTAAAAATTCCGTAAAGCCTAATTTTGAACACCCGGTATAATGTTACGGCGTGATGTTCATAACGAAGAAGGCGTATGTCATCAGGTGAAGTAAGTTTTGTCTGGGGGACACCGCTTCTGGATTTAGTGGGCTGAAGGCACCCTCACTGTGCATTCATAACTTTGTTATCTGTCGGCGGTTTCCTTGTTTCAGTATTGAAGCACCGCTGTCGATTTCGATATCTATAGCACCATCCCCTTCATCATTACTGAGCCCGTTTTCCACGCCTCCCTTGTCTACGAGAAATTATTTGAAGAGCCCTTGGTGCTGTGTGCGACCTTGTGAAAGACGTATGAAATGTGAGATATTGCGTGCAACTTGGGCAGATTTAGCTGTTTTGTGGAGCTCGGACTGGGTTTCGAGGAAGCTGGTTTCGGAGAACGACAGCTTTTCCTAGTCACACTGTGTCCCTCGAGGAGACAACTTCCAGCCCTTTTCAGCTTTCCTACTGATCTCGACATCTGTAGTGTAGGCCAAGTTTTGATTCCTCTTGTCCAAGCCGGTAGGGTCGGAAGTGATCAGTGATTAAAAAAATCAAAGCAAGAAACGAAAATCCCTGGTTAAGGAACAGGGATTAACCAGCGTATGAGCCTATATGGCGCCTGAAGCATTCACACGTGATACGTGGAGGACACACGAGAGCTCCAGTCTAACGCAGCTAATCACAACTTTCATCTTTTCCTTGTGCCGGCGCCGCAAGTAGAAGCCTTGAGCTTGACTAGAAGTACGCCTCCATACTTGGACTAACGCAGCGACACCTAATTACGCTCTGTAGTTTACAGAAGCTATAAACGCATAGCGCGAGGGTACCTGTAAACGTCTGACACGCCCCTTTTTATAGCGCGTGTGGCTTTACTTCTGCAATGATTAAGCGAACAAGGAAGTTGCGATGGTGGCACCTACAACAAAACGGACGTGCGACCGGCTAACTGAGCCTCAGACGGCAGGCTTTCCCGCGTAACAAAGTGCCGCCATCATGGCCTTACCCGTGACAGTACAAAGGCGTGTAAGAGCCGATCCCCCCGAGGGCTGTATCAGAGCGTGAACCTGAACTTGAACGACAGCCCAGAGCTGTCTTGCCAAAGCGAGTCCCAGCTGCTGCTTCGTTCCACTTTGGACATCCATTTTCTTGCCTCCGTTAGATCCTGACGCAATTACGTGGAAGAAAAGAAGAAAACCAAAGAAAGAATGCAAGAAGGAAACCTATAGTGTCGGGCGCCCGTTGTCGGAAAGATAACGGTTTCCCTAGCCGCCGCAACCTTGCCAAAGCAGTCTATAGGTGCCTTGGGCTAAGTCCTGCTCGGGCACGCTATTTTCTTTACGTATACTTTTTCCCGGTATTGCTTACTCGTTGTCGAGAGTGCCTGCAGTCGTTGTTTTCTGTGAACGACAGCGCAGGACACGCCGTGTCTAGGGAGCGTAATGTATTATCAATGGCTGGTCTCGCAATTATGACGGTTGCGAGCGTGCATGTCCATTGTGTTATGGGTGCACTATGAATGAAACGGTCGCCGACTCGCGTCACGGCGCGTTCACGATTTTTACGCACAGAGGGAGTTGGGAATGAAAGACGTTCCATTCACTTATTCTCCTCGCTAACGGAAAGCAATTACAGAGGCCCGATTGTCGTTTTACACAAGGCATCGTCGGGAGCGTGGAGTTTCGAGCTATGTTGCCTACAGAGAAGCTGATAAGTTGCAAAACTATGAAAAATGAAACGAAGTTTCCAGAGTGTTTACGAAATCACGTAGAAACATTGTTGGGAATAAGAATTGAATGAAGTGGTCGTACTGGTCAAGTTGTGGCAACCTTAAAAAATATATTCTCGCAGTAGTTTCAGTGCTGCAAGAATGTCTTGGCGTGAATGACTAAAAAACCAAGATAGTGCAAGAGCATTTATTTAAACGCTGCACAATATAAATTGTGTCCCAGCCAACTTTGGCCAAGTTGTTTAACGAAAAATAAAAAAAGACGATTTAAAAGCGCGGTGCAAGATACAAGTATAACACGTACGGTGTTCGGTCCTCAGACGTCTGATGACAGCAAATCAATCGTATCTTACACCATGCATTTTAATCTTTTCTTTTCCTTTTTTCTTCGTTGAACAACTTGGCTAACGTTAACTGGGTCACTCTATATAAAAATATTTCGCATCTTAGAATGGCAGAGATAACATACAATACTGTCTTCTTTGATTCACCGCAAGATCACTGGTCTCGTATGAACCTAACTTAGCCGTGCGTCTTCAAGCTCAAGAATGTGATTTGACTACTGATGAAAAAAAAAATAGAGCTATGTGTAATGGCGGCTGACGACTCCATATTGCGACAGCGGCGCTACTATTGCGGATGTTACGTTTTTTCAACTTTTATTTAATGGAGTTCTGGAGCCCCGTAACGGCCATTCAACGCAATTTCAAGTCACCGTCCGGCCACACAATAGCACTTTGCCACGAAGCACTGCAATTGTGTTTTGATCGATTACACTAATATCGGCAGGGTGTGAGAACGGGGCTCGCCCATCACTCATTCTCATTCAACCGTGTAACTGTTTTTTATGCGGCACGCCAATGAGTCAGTGAATGTTCGTATGGTAAAGTGCCTTGAATGGCAGAAGCAGTTCAAACAGCCGTTTTGCTGAGACTATGGTAGACGTTATAGGATTATACGTGATCACATTTATTCCGGGACACTACACAGACTGCAACGTCTCTTACGACCAAGGTATCGGTCAGTTAATGGTAAGTCAGTAAGCAACAACATTTTGAACATCTGCAGAGCGATGCAGCAAAATTCAATCGGGATATGTTTGCTCGGAACAATTTGCCTTGGGCTATAATGAAAAAAAAAAATAGAATCTGTTCTTCTTCGTCGCGTATACGCCAATGGCATCTTGTTTCAATCTCGTAAAGCTATCATCTCGCCGAGTGCGAGCTAGATCGAAAAGGAAGAAATCCAGACAGATCATCCATCAGCACGGCCGAATTCAGGCTGTCGACTTCCTTTGACACTCAACGCTGAGGCACGCAAGCAGCTCGATAACGGATCGCGCCCCGACATTTCCGGCGAGCGCTTTCCCTAACTCATTCCTGCCCGCGTTAAGCAGCTGACCACGCCTGCACGACCACGCAACTCTTAATCCATTTTCTTTTTTCACTTGTAAACTGGGTCAAGGCTGCAGAAATGCTGAGACCGAGGGGTTGTTTCCGCTAGTTGGAGACATCTATTTCTTGTCGTTCCTTTTTTTGTTTTCTTTCTCCATAGACAAGGAATAGTGGCGGCGCTGATAACGTTTTTAACCGTTACAGTTTTTTTTGCACGCTTGCGCAAGCCCTCTGTACTTGCGACACGAATTCCACAGCACGCCCCTCAGCGGCCCCGTACGGGGTGCACAGTGCTTGCTTTCACTGCATGCCTGCTCATTGCAGATTGCAGTCGTAAATCCTGCCCACCAGGTACCTATGCTAATCTAGTTCCTTTTTCATATACCCGCTCATTATAAATCCTGCCCACAGCGTTAATGTATTCGTCAAACCTTATTTCGACAAGGTCACCTGAAAAGAATTCATAATAACTACACCCTCTTTGTTACTGGAACACTTATAAGATTGCTACAAGCTGACGAGCCTTAGTCTTGAACGCTACTCCGCGTTGGGTAAAAGAGCCACACTTCTTTCCCACTGTTATAAAGTTCTAATGCAGTGTGCAAAACAGTTGTTATTTCGTGTTGTGCCCTCTCCATTTTATTTTGTATTTATTGCTTACTTAACGAGATAACTTTGAAATTGTGATATGTACGTCTTGAGAATGAAGAAATATTACACATTGTTGCGGTGAGCCAACATCGGCCGCCACGGATACCTGGTCAATAGGTGTGTAGGGATTAGAATAAGTTGTTCGCCTTTATTAACATGGAGAAGCAATAACAAATAATAATGAAGAGAAAGCAAGCACACATCGCTTAAGCAGTGTAGTTGCTATGTACCTGCCACGGTACTTCAAGGTTACGGGTTTCATCACTGTTCTAAGTGACCATATTCTTGTGGATGATGGGGCCAAAATGCAAAAAAAAAAATAATAATGAAAAAAAGAAAGAAAACGCTAGTCTACAAATCTTTTGAGTGCGCGTACGTTAACAAAGTCGAGGCGGTCGAAAATACGACTTGCCTGAACGCCCCTGGGTTGCCTTGAAACAGTGAATTCTATCAATAAATTGCTTAGTTGCTTTGAATACCATGGCAGAGAATCAACAACTCACGGAAAGAAAAGGCAGTGGCCATCAGTGGTGGACAAAAGTAGGCGATTGAATGCGATGCCGCGAACATCAAGAAGACATTTTTCTGGTGAGCACACCACCAAATCTGGGATGTTTTGGTCACGTGGTACAGTTGCCTTCACCCGTCATCCTCAAACTAATTGCTACCGAGTGAACCATACTATCAAGTTGCCGTAACAAACGTTCATGGTTTCGCTACTTCTTCCTGCCCACCTCTTCACCTTCTGTTCATCTGATGCAATGCAGCATATTTCGTTGTTGTTGAATACTTGCGGGCTATAATTTTTCGAACATCCTACTAGCATCAACGTAACCTACGTGGTGGAAATAGAGTACAGTGCAAATAACTCCTGACCGAATGAGAAAAATAAACGCGTATGACATAAAAGTAAAGAAAATGCCAGGCGTGATAAAGTTTCAAGCCATACAAAAGAGTTTGTGGAGAGCGCACTAAGTATACTGACATGAAAAAAATAAAGAGAGAGCCGTTACACAAAATGCAATTAAGGCAGCGCCTAATGACCAAGTTTCCACGCGTGGCTCATGCCGAGTTTCCTAACAGCAAGTTCATATGACCTAAGAATTTGCAATATTCTGCAGTTGAAACAAAGCGCACAATCTACAGGATAAAAAAAGGTTGACATACAAAGTCGCTATACGCTCGCATACTTTTGCATACCAATGATAACCAGTTTTATCAGTAATAATCAGAATGTAAGAAATTTCACCCTTTCTCTTATAGCAATTCATCACCACGGCTTCATTCAAGGAAAATTATGATTAAGACATCAATTACTTGCCAGGCGTAGTTACATAATGAGGACATGTGTGATGTGGTCACAAAAGTTTGAAGTCGCTATTTGTTGCGATGACGAGATGTACAAGGTAGGCAAACTGTTCATCACGAAGTAAATTAAACTGTATGCTTGACTATTTGAAATCACCAACTTAAACATATATAAGAAAAAATTATAAAGAACCCACTGATAACATATTCGGTGCTGAAACACCGAAGTGTTTCGGGAACCATAGCATTATGTGGAAAACCTGAAAATTCTTGCACTTGCTCTATAGTTTTCTTTTTCTGCTAATAAGTGTTTCTTCGAATACACACTTGCGCGCAGTTGACAGCAGTCTCGCCAAACCATACGGATGAACAAATTTGACCTCAGCAAGAAACGTCACAGTTATTCAAGGAAACATCCGTGTGAAGCTAAACATTAAGGTGAAGTGTCATGTTAAGTTGGAGCTTTGAGAGCTGTGCACAACACGAAATATCGGCTGTAGCTGTTCAGTTGGGAAGAACCCTCTGCAGGGGATCCTAAAGACAGAATCTGAACTCAGGTATTATAGCGACATCTGGCGGCCACCAGTTTCACTGCTCCGCACTAAAACCAGTTCTACGTTTACCGCGGCCGCCACTACGTGGCAGCACCTTCCGCTCCTTATTTTGCTTCTTGCGTGCTCCTGCTTCTCCTTCTCGAATCGCTCCGCCACTTATGCTCTGCACGTGAGTTCCCGCCTTTTCTGATTTCCTCTCGTGGCGATGCCTATCGTCTTGACGTGAAATCCAACGACCCCGATTCGACCCGCCCTAATCTCGAGCTCGTAAAAAAAAGGAATGCCGGAAGCCGTAGGAAGAGAAAAACAAAAAGGAGTTCAGTAAAACAAAATCAAATGCAAAGACGAAAAGGTGAAGCAGGAAATACTCCCCTCGTCACGTACGCTGGGAGCGCGCGGCGCCAACGCTCTGTCCTACACGTTTCGTTCGCCTTGGTCTTGTTTTGGGCTGCGTTCGACGACACTGAATCGAATTTACACGGAGAGCAGTTCCCTTTGTCGAAACGTCGTTCTAGTTCCCTAGGGCGTCGTTGGCAGAAAACCTCTGGACAAACGTGCGAGCGGTAACAGCGGCGAATAACAGGCTGTGATAACGCCATTATAAACTGGACACCGTATTTTGTGAAAACTCAAACTGCGGATAATTGATAACATAATCTGATTTAAACCTAACATGACGTAAAGAAATCAGTGAATAAACTTAAACGGCAGATCAGACCACCTTGCACGCTTTGCCAAAAAAAAAAAAAACGAGAACAGAAAACATGTCTGCCATACTTCGGTGACATTCAGGTATAGCTGATATCTTCTTCCCCCCAAAAGTTTTGCAAGTTGATATTTCCAGCAGGGTATAGGGGTGTGTTCGACAGATTCAAAGTTATATTTACGGTGAAGCGGAACGTGCTTCAGAGAACGGCAATTAAGTGACCCGTACAGATAGTCCAGTGACAATAAAGAAGTCAACTTCTTCCGTAACGGTTGAATACCAAAGACATGAGTTACAATAGTGCCGAAACTCCCAGTTAGTTCCTAACCACTACAATGCACAGATTACCTCGTAGTTAGTGGTTTGGCATGAATGTTGTAATATCGATTGGAGTGCGGTGATCACTCAAAGCACATCTGTCTATTAGCCATGTAAAACCTAGCGCGAGTCTGAAAATATTGCTTCTCTGAATCTGCCACGAGATCTACATTATGTTGCACTTGGTGCTAATTCGCACTGCGTAGGTAGCCTTGGTGGGAAAAAGTCATGTGGAACATTGGCGCCAAATTTGGGGGATTCATTTTCAACATGTTTCATTGACGCACATCTCGAAATTTTTTCTACGCTCGGCATTCTATCTTATGGTTATTTTTGGAGCATTGGTTTATTTTACTGCTGCATGTGCAACACGTACAATTAAATCATCAATCAATGACATTTTCTTAACTGTTAAAGAGCCTATTGCCAATTATGAAACAATTCATAACGACGACCATCACGTATAATTGTGTTTACGAAAATACATTCCATGTATCTGAAATGCATTGTTTTTGAAAATTACTTGAAGTTTTCTTTGAAACATTTTGTACAGGTTATTGCTAGAGAGATTAAGAAAAGATGCATAGAAAGGCAGGGAGGTGAACCCGAGGTAGTTCCGGTTGGCTACCCAGCAAGGGGGGAAATAGTAGGGGGATGAAAAGAGAATGAGAGCTGAAAGGGGGGGGGGAGAGAAAGAAAGACGAGCACAAACCAACAACGTACGCCATAGAGCGGTAGGGGGCAGCGTTCTTAAAGTCTGTTGTGCAGCCCCATAGACCTCAGGAATCTTAGTAACGCGAATATGGCCTTCCGCGCGGATGTTTTTAGGGAGCACTGGCCTAGCATTTTCAGTTCTGATAGTGGACGATTGTCCAATTTGTCCAGCACTCTGCCCATCACTTGCCTCTCGGCACTATAGCGTGGCCAGACAAAGATAATGTGCGTGAGTGTTTCATCACAACTGCATGTGTCGCGGCTGGGGCTGTTGGCCATTTGGCAGTAGCGATGATCGCAGTAGCGTCATCGCAGTAGAGATGAGCGCGTCGATGAGAGCGTGGCATTTGGCAGTAGCGACGAGCGCGTCGGAAGCATCCTAATCTGGTTCTGCCTTCATCGCAGGGAACACATACGCAGCCGCACTAGACGCCAGCATTGATTCATCCTGCAGCCTGCCGCTGTGAAAACACGGACTACGCTGGACCCACCTGGTTCAAGAAGGCGGCACCGTCGGCTGCGCAGTGACCGGCTACGTTGGCTTCCACGTGACCTTTTACACTACAAAGAAGCACCTTCGTCGACATTGCGGCATTTGGCAGTAGCGACGAGCGCGTCGGAAGCATCCTAATCTGGTTCTGCCTTCATCGCAGGTTAGTGCAAAGAACACATTGATCATTCGCATTATTATAAGTTGCTTGTCGCTGCTGCCAAGTGTTTCGCGAACTTTTGCTGTTTTTCGTTTTGTTCGCCAACTTATCGAGTGTGTTCTTTGACTGTAGGGGCACACACGTCTAAAAATGACTCGCAAGGAAGTGGCAAAGATGAAAGAGGATTTCAAAGCTGATGTCGCAAAGTTAAGAGAAGAAACCAAAGCTGAAATCAGGCTATTTTGTGAGATGATAGAGCGGGAAATACGAAATGAAATTCGAGAACTGAAGAGCGAAAGGCAAGGCTTAGTTAAAAGCCTCGAGTTTGCACATGACTCTATTAAAGAGCTTGAGGGAAAACTAAACGCGGAAATTGCTAAAAACAACAACATTTCTGCTGAAAATGAGACGCTTCAATCAATGCACACCAATCTGGAAAGTAAAGTGCTTGATTTGGACAAGCGACTTGTTCTGTCCGAACAATACTCAAGTAGGGCCAACATAGAAATACAGGGAGTCGTCAAAAGTAACAGCGAATCGGTGGTTGACATTGTCTCAAAGATAGGAAATGCAATCAGTGAGTCAGTTCAAGAATGCGACATTGAATCCTGTCATCGGGTACCAACATGAACGGGAGATAAGTCGAATATTATAGTTCAGTTCCGGTCTCGAGCCAAACGTGACGCTGTCCTCCAGAAAGCCAAGAAGATGAGGCTGAAAAACACTGACATTGGACTGTAAAATCCTGATCCTGTATACGTAAATGAGCACCTGGGCCCGGCACAAAAGAAACTGCTTGCTTTCCCTGTTAAAAAAAAAGTATGAGCATCAATGGAAGTCTGTGTGGTCACAGAATGGAAAGATTTTCATGGGTCAATCCGATGGCTCGGCGGTTGTGTCGATAACCAGCGAGAGAGACCTTATCAAGCTTTTCTCTCCGGCAAGAAATCCTGCAGAGCCAGCAACAGGCGATAATCATGGCTCAGCTGGCAATTTAAATCTGGCGTCTTTCTGCTCTGTGTTCACAAAACAAAAAAACAAAAATGGCCTATCACGAACTTGCCCTACCACAACAGGTGAAGCTAAAAGACCCAAACTGTGAAACCGCTTTGCACCTTAACGCCCGCCCGGTAGGTAACAAGCAAGACGAAATCGTTCGGCTTCTAAAACAATTCTCTTTCGAATTTACGGTTTTAATGCTCACTGAAACGTGGTATCAAACTGATAGCAAGATGCTAGAGCTGCCTGGTTACGAAATGTTTTTCCTTAACAGACCTAACAAACGTGGTGGCGGTGTCGCTATGTATACCCTCGCGTGCAAAAGGTGTCACATTGTGCCAAACCTTAGTGACGTTACTGATGATTATGAAGTTCTAACATTAGAAAATCGAAATCAAATCATTTTAGTGGTATACCGCCCCCCCCCAAATGGTAACATGAATTTCACGGATTATTTCGAGCAGATTATAGAATATTCGTCACTAAATAAACGTTCGCTTTTGTGCAGTGGTGATTTTAATATCAATATTCTTGACCATAACGCTACTGTACATGATTTCAACATGAATATTGTCTCCTGTGGATTTGTGAACTTAATACAAACAGAAACACGTGTGACATGCACTACTGCGTCGGCACTAGATCTAATAATTACGAATATTGAAACGAGTGTGCTCTCTTCTGGTACAAATGCTTCTGATGTGAGCGATCACTGTCCGGTATTTGTCGTCTTTCGGAATGAGCATGCTAAGCGAAACAATGTGAAAGACTCTATTACTATGCAGCACATAACAGATGCCTCTTTGGAAGCACGACATTATGAACTTCGATTGGTCCTGTGTGCTGCAGAAAACTGATGTCAATGATGCGTACGACCTTTTTTTTTCGCCATTTCATTCGTTTCTATTCGAAGCACTTTCCACTGGAAACGTACACGAAAAAAAAAATACGAAAAAGATAAGAAAACCGTGGGTAACAAGAGAACTTTTCAAAATGATAAAGGACAAAAATCGTCTTTATCAAACGTTCCTTCGAACACGTGCAGAGGATACACTCCTTCACTTTGAAAAGTTAAGAAACCGATTAAACTCTGAGCTACGGAAAGCTAAAGCATCATATTATCAGGAGCTCTTTTCTAGCGTCAGTTCAAGTAGACGAGATATTGCCTGGAAAGCTTAAAACGATGTCCTAGGTCGCAGTGCGAATAACTCTGTCATAAAATCTATGCTAGTAAATCGCAACGAAATAAAAGGGAGGGCACTAGCAGAATATTTTAAGAAACATTTTATTAACATTTCTTCATCTCAAGACCTTAGGGACACTACAATTCCCACTTATCCTAGTCAGCTTAGTCAGACTATATTTTTCGAGCCTACTGATGCAAATGAAGTTTATAACGTGTACGTGGGAATTAGTAACAGCAAAGCCTTAGATATCAACGGCATGCAGATAAAACCATTGAAATACGTGTTACCTATAATTTGTCTCTTGATTTCACACATCTACAATCTTGCATTTCAGTGCGGGCTTTTTCCCAGTGCAATGAAAACTGCAAAAGTATCCGTCATTCTTAAAGGGGGCGACCAACATGTACCAGCAAATTATAGGCCATTTTCAGTACTCCCTGTGTTTTCCAAAGGTCTGGAAAAAGTCATTTCTTCAAGAATAAGTAAGTTTTTTGACAAACATAAGGTACTATCTGAGTCACAATTTGGTTTCAGAACAGGTAAATCTACAGAAAGAGCGTTATTAACAATGAAGGAAATTATTTTGAGCAATATTAATGAGAACTTGTATACGGTGGGGCTTTTCGTTGATTTTAGTAAAGCTTTTGACTGCTTAAATCATATGACTCTTGTTAACAAACTTAAAATGTATGGAATACGTGGTAAACCACTCGCATTGCTTGAAGGATATCTCCAAAACAGAAGCCAGTCGGTGTCTTTAGATAATGAACTTTCATCCCTCTTGCCTATCAGTTGTGGTGTCCCACAAGGGAGCGTATTGGGACCCCTTTTGTTCAATACGTACATAAATGATATTGTAAGTATTGATCCTTCCGTTGATTTTGTGATATACGCGGATGATAGTACACTACTTCTTTCAGGTCCTAACCTTAACGATTTAATGGTTAAACGTAATGACCTACTGATTAAATTGTCTAGGTGGTCAAGGATGAATAAGTTAAAAATAAATCCTACAAAGTCCAAGGCTATAATATTTCGGGCAAGAAACAAACCGTTAATACCGCACTGCATGCTTCACTTTAAAGATCACCAAATATAAATAGTTGAAGTGCACAAGATTCTTGGAGCATATTTTTCGTGTTATTTAAACTGGGATGCCCACACTGACCCTGTCTGCAAGAAGCTCTCTTCCGGCTGCGGGGCTCTGTCGTGATGTCGTGAAAGTTTACCTTGAAATGTAAATTATAAGTTTTACCCGCCGTGGTTGCTCAGTGGCTATGGTGTTGGGCTGCTGAGCACGAGGTCGCGGGATCGAATCCCGGCCACGGCGGCCGCATTTCGATGGGGGCGAAATGCGAAAACACCCGTGTACTTAGATTTAGGTGCACGTTAAAGAACCCCAGGTGGTCTAAATTTCCGGAGTCCCCCACTACGGCGTGCCTCATAATCAGAACTGGTTTTGGCACGTAAAACCCCATAATTTAATTTTTAAATTATAAGTTTATTACGAACTTTTTTTTCTCACCTTTACTACTGCAGTTTAGTATGGGCCACAATGACCAAAACAAACATAAATAAAGTTCTCGTATTGCAAAAAAAATTGTTCGAATAATCGCCATTGTTGATAATACAATACCTCCAAGTATGCATTTGAAGCACAAAACATTGTCCGAGTCAATCATTTTTATAACTGTAAGTTGTTACAAACAATGTATTTTTCGACGGCATTCATTGCCGATTTTTATTCTACTCTGGCATCTTTGGACATGTGTAGTGCTAACATAAACACAAGAACTACTAATACATAGAATATACCACGTTTTCGCAGTAATTATAAATTACAAATGTTGTCTTATAACCTGCCCCATGTTCTAAACACGTATAAACATACAATAGGATATACCAAAGCTGAGCTGCGGAAATATTTTGTTGAAATGTGATTTTATGTGATTTTATATCCTCGCTTGTAGATGCTGCATGTTTTGCTTGATTATTACTATTATTATTTCTGAACATATGTATGACCATTTCAGCGTTTCGATTTTCAATTTTATTGTTCGAATTTTGTGCAAAGATTATTAGACTCTCTATGCATAAATGGTGAATGTTCTCTTTATTGAATGTGACTATTGTATGTGTGCTTGTTGAACATTTCCTGTACCACTGGTGTGCTACTGCTTGTAGGGGTTTTCTGGACACACACAGTCTTCACAGTCAAGCTGCGCAGGCAGCTTTTTGCCAGAAAACCCTCCAGTTGAACCTGGAAAATAAGCTATACATATTATACTGATACATAAGAGAGCATAAGAGTTTTTAAATGCTACGCCTAGGCACAGATGGTACAGCGTGGTCTGTTCACGTCGTGGTAACCCAAGCGGTAGATATGTCTGTTTATCCGGAAACAACGAGCGCAAACGACACATAATGAAGTCTACACGTGCATGTGACAGGTTAGTGATGTGGACATGATAGCCTAAGGACACTTGAAATGACACTTGAAAAGAACATGACGTAACAGATCACGTCGGAAAAGCTGAGTATCGCTCCCACGTTGTCCTTTATTCCGCAAGTTTTAGTGCTGTGAGTACATTTCACTTTCTAGACTCGCTGCGTTCTTTTTATGCTATCGTACAAAAGTTTTTTTATTGTCAACTCTCGACTGAAAGTGCATGGGGCATACAAAAGCTCTCTGTGGCGTCATATTTTGTCATACAAGGTATCAGGTGTATAGTCTCATATCAAACCTTCCAACAAAATTGTTGGTGCTATAATGGAAGCGGGAAAAATGTCTTCGGAGACAGGTTATGTGAACACAGAGACAACACTACAGCGAAGAAACATTTTTCGCGCACTTTAATTCAGACGTGAGAAGATTAAACCCTGCAATATCTGGAATTGAAATTGAATTGACGTTTACGGGGTTCGTGTGTCGTCCCCGTCTCTAGCGCAGTCAAGAGCATTCGCTAGTGAGCCGTGATCTTACCCGCCGTGGTAGGCGTTGCATTGCTGTGCACCCGGTCGCCTGTTGGATCCCGGCCGCCATGGCCGTATTTGATGTGGGCGAAATGCAAAAACGCTCGCGGGCTTAGATTTGGGCGCACGTTACAGAACCTCAGGTGGTCAAAATTAATCCGGAGTCCCCAGCTACAGCGTGCCTTGTAAGGATATCGTTGTTTTGCCACGTAAAACCTCGGAATGTAATATAAACCATGATCTGCTAAAGAGCACGGTGGTTTGGTGTGTGCAAGAGAGAGAAATAGAGATAAAAGGAAGGCAGGGATGCTAACCAGTCAAGAGTCTGGTTTGCTACCCTGCGCTGGCAGAAGGGAGACGGGGAATGAAAAGAAATGAGAGAGAGGGGCTGGTGCGTGTAAGAGCTCAATTTCACTGAATTTCGGCACACAGTAGCGAATAGACTCGTCCTTCCATAACGCGTATAAATTCAAACTGCATATTCAGATTATGGAGTTTATTACGAGTGCGAAGGAATAAGGCCGCGGATTAATTTTGACCATGTGGGTCTCTTTAACGTCCACCTACATTTAAGTATGCCAGCGTTCTTGTATTCCGTCCGAGTCATAATGTGGCCGCCCGCTGACTGGAATCTTACCTGTGACCTCGTTCTTAGCAATATGACAGAATAATTATGAAGGCAAAACTTCATGCTTTCCGGCAATCCTTTACGGAAGTTATGCGAAAGTTTGCCTTAGTGCATATCATTGCGTTAATTTTACGGAAAACATGCACGATTATCAGGAAGCACAAGGAAATGCGTTAGCAGGATTTCTCGTAAAGTTACGAAAACACGAGGCCCTCAGAATTCAGAAAACATTTACAGGGACAGATGATGCCCTTCTGATAAAACTGAGAAGTGTGGAAATATCCTAGAAGAAGCCAGGTTTCAATTACAGGTAATGAACGTTTTCATTTTCTCAGCGTCCGGTAGCTGCTGCTTCCCGAGTTCTGATGTAAAGCATCGCACCGACTATAAACAGATGAAAATCAGTTCCACTTAGGCGGGAGTGTGCTTGTAGAGCCAAGGACAGAATCCATGAATACACTAGAATTTCAGCTACCTAGCACACCGTTAAATCTATCTTGGAAACAAGAATGCGAATGTGGGGCACAATAACCTATGAAAAGAAGTAAAAGCCAACTTTGTGCACGGTATTGTCTGTTTCAAACGATTCGCGGCCTTCATTATCTCTGTATAGCGTTTTGCAGTCGGCAAAGCTAAGACGAGAGGTGAATACTCTATGCAAGAATGATAACTCCGCTGCAAGAACTGTAAAGCTTTTCTATTTCCCTCGTTTTACACACACTTGAAAAATCGGTGAGCCATAGCCCAGCGGCAGCAACCAGCCCGATTAAAATTTTTACATTCGTGTTTTTAATTTGTCACCACATAAAATATTATTTTCCAATATGCGCAGCACGGGCGTTAGCCATGAGTGGTGACAATTGTCACTACAAGGAGTCAACGTTCAACCACTAATGGAAGTTTTTCGTGTGCATCAACGGTCAACTTTACGATTCGTCCGAGTATACCATACCGCTCCCAACCGGATACACCCTCCCCCCCCCCCCCAAACACACACACACACCCTTGCTTGATCGCGCATATTCCGAAACCAGTGCCATCTTTAGAACTTCTTCCTAGTGGACATGCCTTGCAAACTCACCTTCTATAATTCGTGTTGTGCATTATGTGCTGTAACATATTTAATTAAGAAGTAAATTAGTGAAGATCGGTTATTAGTCAAATATTTGTTTCTATTTCCCGTGCAAGTAATGTGCGCCTCTTTGAGTACTCCAGCTCACGGAATGCAATTAGGCTATTTGCTTCAAGTGACTTTAAAATTCTGTAAAAATTTTAAAATGTTCATCCCATATAGATTGGGCAATGCAAGCTATAAAACTAGAGCTGTCGAAGTGGGTGAAGAAAAAATTCACCGACGATTTCGATACTTTCTGATGCGAAATTTGAGCGCAGCTGTATAGGTGTTTTCATTTCGCGATATACATATTGGCTGTCTCGTGCGGCACGGTGCAAACGGAACGAATTAAAGGGAAACTGAGACTTCCACCCAAATGTAGCAATTTACTTATCTCCACCTAGCGGATTTCCGCTGAACTATTACATCAAACGGAACGAAGTGTGGTGCGACTGCCTCGCTAATCGGGAGTTCGCGAGAGGCAGCGTGGGGGCGACGCGCGGGCGTGATTCACAGCCGCCGCCGCCGCCGCAGACAGAGCTCCCCTAACGCAGCGCTTTGATTCCGTACAGACGACGCGCACTACTCTGGCGCCATCTCGTAGCCATCGTCGCTGGAAAGCCCGTCTTGCGCGGCACTACACTTTTGTTCTCAAGCTTTCGCCATACCCTCCTCCTCCGCACTCCGTCCCGCCCCCTCCTCCACATTCCACGTCGCGCTCTCTTCGCGATCGCCGTCTTTCATTTCCGCTACGCTCCGCTTTAGTTTAATCCTCCGCTGTGTTCGTTCGCTCAGTTACGAGGAACAACGCCCACGCTGATACTCGCTGTAGGGACGGGCGACTAAGAGTTGCGCTCCAAAACGATATACTGGGGGAACTACAGAATGGGTTCACACCAAGCAGACGCTTAGAGAACATCTTTCGACTAACGCAGTGCATAGAGATTCTGGTAGCTCAGAATAGATATTTATGACTTGCATTTCTAGATATTGAGTGAGCTTAGGACAACGTAGAATTGCTATGGAATTGCTATGGGATATTCTCAAGCACGAGGGCATAGACGATGATTTCGCGCCAGGAGATATATAGGGACGACCGAGAACAAATCGTATGGCAAGGCCGTAATATGCAATGAAGTGGGGGAATTTCACTGAGCACTGAAGCAAGGATTTCCTCTGTATCTATTGTTGATCGCGCTTTATGTTAAGGGGGGGGGGGGGGCATAAAAAAAACTACGGCGAAGCAGCGAATTAAACTTTGATCTTTCTTACATCCGTAATGGGCAGGAAGGGCTACTGAAAGTTCCTCGGCTTATGTATGCGGACGACACAGTGCTACTAGCAGACGATGCAAGAGACTTACAGAGAACTTGGTAATATAAGGGCCAATCCCGCGACGAATCTAGATGAATATAGTTGAGCGCAGAGAAATCAGGAATTACGATCTTTAGAGAACAGACGACTAATGGCATGATATCAACTCAAGAAGAAGTCATACCCATAGTCAAGCAAAATAAATACCTTGGTGTATACATACAAGAAGGAAACATCTACTCAAGTGTCTACAAAGGTAGTCTAAAAAATGAAAGTTAGGCGGCATGCAGCAGGAAAGACACATAAAGCTCTTTTAGGCCTACGATAAATACCAGGTGCTGCGAGGAAGGATAGAAGGGAAGAGTGGAGAAGGAAAGGCAGGGAGGTTAACCAGTTTAGCACAACCGGTTTGCTACCCTACACATGGGAGCGGGATGAGGGGGAATGAAAGATGGGGATGAGAGAGAGAGAGCACATAGCACAGCACACACATTGTCAGTTACAGTCCGTCACTCTTGCGTGGTACGTGACATCACTGTCACAGCCGCCAGTCGAAGCCCGTTTCTTTTAAAAACCTAAGTAGTCCCTTCGTCGCCTTCCGCGGCGATGTCGTCTGTCGACTACATGTGATAATCGCTTCAACTGACATTGATCTATTGTCAAGGAGCGCTAGAACGGACGCCAGGGATGGTCTCTGAACATTATATTCAGGACAATCGCATAGAATGTGTTTTAGCGTCTCCTTGCAAAGACAGGCATTGCGAAGAGCGTTGTCGGCCATTCCAATAAGAAATGAATAAGATTTCGTGTATGCCACCCCTAGCCATAAGCGATAAAGCACACTTCGGCGGAGTCCAGTTGGCATACAGAGTTTTATCAAAAAGGGCAGGTGGTATTGAAGATTGCTCCGGTTGGTCAGGAATTTGGAATAGTGTAATGGTGATAGCGCTAACGTTCACAAAAGCAATTCTCTGCTTCAAATAAAATATCTTGTCGGGTTGGAGATGAACCAAATGTCAGTGGGCCCACGGTAAAACTACCAATGAGGCAGTTTCATGCCCCAGCTAGCTTCCCGAGGACAAAAAAAAAACTTCATCGACGATTACGATACTACTTAATGCGAAATTTGAGCGCAGGTGTACACTTGTTTTCATTTCACAATAAATTGGCTGGTACGGACAATCTTTCTCGTTATGCACGTTGCAGACGGAGCGAAGTGTGGGGCGACTGCCTGCCTAATCGGGAGATCGCGAGAGGCGTCCTGGGGGTGACGCGTGGGTGCGATTCACAGCAGCCCCCGCAGGCCCACCTTCACTCATGCAGTGCTTTATTTCCATACAGACGACGAGAGCTACTCTGGCGCCATATTGTAGCCATTGTAGCCACAATGCCTGTCTTTCGCGGCACTACGCTTTTCTTTTCACGCTTTCGCCATATACCCTCCTCCTCCGCTTTCCTCCTCACGCTATCTTCGCTATCGCCCTCGTTCATCTCTTGCTGCACTCCGCGTTCGCTTTCATCTTTCGCATGTGCTCGTTCGCTCGGTTACGAGGGACAACTACGATGCCGACGATCGCCACAGGAACGGGCGCCCACGAGCTGCGCTATAAAAATTTTAAAAAATACCGGAATACTTATGCAATGCGCCGCAGGATGAAGCCCGTTGTGTGCGAAAAAAAAAAAGCCCAGAAAGGACCTAGCACATCGTAATGGAAAGCCAGATATTCACCTTTGGAGACCCGTAGGGAGTGTGTACCTTCCAGAAGCGTTGTGATTCAAAGATAGAAGGATTACCTGGTCCCCAGTTGAGATAAGTAAGAGACGGGTAGAGTATTGGTAGAAAAAAATCAGCGAAGACATTGATCAGAACTCATTGCAAGCGTAGGCAACGGTTCAGTATATTGATATAGGTGTTAAATATGGAAGTTAAGATCGAGGTCAGATAGGAAAAAGGCTAGATGGCGATAGATGTAGTAAAACGTTATTACATAAAGCTGGCTATTTGACTATTTGTCGCCGCCCTGTTTCAAAGGGAATGCCAATAAATAACGTTTAGCAAAACGTAGTTTCATGCACTGAAGCCCAAAAGTAACTGGAATGTCAATGCATTTCTCCGCAAAGTTCAGGAATTTATATCTCGAAACTGGTGACATCCTGAGAATTTTTTCCGAGTGATCCGCCTTGTGAACTCAACAGCTACAATTTGTATATTGCAATATGGGCCAAAAGGTAAATATTTAAAAACTTAATTAGTGAATTTGTTTTAATTATTCGATTATGCATTTAATTTTTTTGTGGAAATAATGTCCGCCTCTACGAATAGACCAGTTCATGAACTGAGTAATGTCTGCCACGGGCAAATTAAAAAAAAAAAGGAAAGTGTTCGCTGAAACACCCCGTTTAATGACCATCATCGTCACCACACGCTTGCCTGCATGTTCTCTAAAGTTATAAGAACTTGACATGTACTGTTGTACTACTTTTCTGTAATACCAATCAATGACAGTACAATTTGAGGCCCTCACGGGATTTCAGGGAGCTCAAGAGTGGAACAGCATCACAGTAAAAGTGTATGAAACAAACGGATCGTACTATTCGCGCTTCGATCTCGGTGTTCGAAAGAACATGTACCCGGCTTGCGAAGGTTTTTGCTCGACTTGTAGAAGACGTAGAGTGGGGTAGATAGCTGCTCACGCTTGAATTCTTCTCTGCAACGCACTACCAGCACAAAGTTTCGAATTTCGCCAGGAAAAGAAACACACCTTCCATTTCTTTATGCGTGAGTGAGTGTGCACAGACTATCTGCTTCTATCGATAAGCCGTCACGTGCAGTGCACGCACCTACGTGTCGTCGTCTGAAATTGACCGTATGTTTGATCCCAGGGTTCCACTTCATTTCAGAAAGCAAAGCTGTCTTACTTTACTTCTGACAAGACAGCATCCTTTCTGCATTAGCATGCGTATTAGCACTAGGCCACAAGTGATATCGTTTGTCCACTGTATTTTTTTAATTTTTGGGAAATCTTGTAACATTTGTGTAATTTTTGATGCCAAGGTAAAGCGAAACTCCTTTGGAAGCCTTTGTTACAACAAGCCGTTATTGCATTAACTTTCAATTATTTACCTCAGCTTCCGACTGATATCACAGGTCTCGGCAGTTTGACTGATCGCGCACGTAGTGTCCCTGAACCTGCCTTTGCTCAAAGCAGTGTCTCTTGTACAAACAGAATATGGACCGCGGATAGCGGCACATATATCTCACAATAAAACAAAAATATTCATGCATGAAGCAGAACAATGCAGACGTGAGATCAGTGAAAACAAAGCAACACATATCCACCACCCTGAACGGTGAACCTGAGATTGGCAGTTTGATTTCCCACTGAGACTGTTTGATGGCGCTCCTATTTCTTTCGCACGGGTGCGCCGTCACGTGGTATTTTTCTTTGAAATATTCCGCAGGCTTTCTCAATTTGGGCGAAAAAGTAAACACGCTATGCGTACGTGCTGGAAAGACTTCCGTTTGACCCATCTTACTATCATCACAACCACATAATTGAGATTATTTATTTATTTATTTATTTATTTATTTATTTATTTATTTATTTATTTATTTATTTATTTATTTATTTATTTATTTATTTATTTGTATTACCCTGAAGGCCAGGGGGCATTGCAGAGAGGTGTGGTATGAACAGTTTCAAAAGGTCACAAGAATGCAGTATGTTAGAATAAAAAAAAAAGAAATAATCATTGCTGATAAGATACAATGTTAGCTAAGGTACAAATGAAATGAACAAAAAGTCACGTTAGGAAAACTAGACAGTAATAATGTTTGGTGAGTACAAAATAGCTGCTGCTTATATAATATTAGCTACTGCTAGTTTAAAGGCATTGTTATCAGTAATAGGAAGTGGTTCCATTCCCGAGATGTTCGTGGAAGAAATGACTGAAAAAGACTTTTGGTGGGGTACGATACGATCCCTACTTTGAGATTATTGAGATAATAATCAATGCAATGAGAAACATACATTGGTTGCATAATGAAATAATTTAGTTGCACAAGGTGATAGTATAATTTATGAAACAGAGCTAGACGGGATATTTTTCGGCGAGTAGCTAATGGCGGTAAGTTGAGGTTAATTTTCATGGTGCATATGCTTGCAGTTATATTATAGATAGAAAGAATGAAACGAACCGAATTATTTTGAACACGCTCAAGAGAGTTGATTAGGTGAACTTGACATGAATCCTAAACAGCCGATGCATATTCTAATTTTGGGCGTATTGGTGTCGTATACAGCAGTAGTTTTAAAGTTGGCGCTGCGGAATGAAAATTTCGGCGCAAATAGCCTAACGTCCTGTTGGCATTGTTAATTATGTAATTAGTATGAACAGCCCAAGACAAGTTAGTCGTAATATGAACTCCAACGTATTTATAGTTGTCAACGGATTCAAGGTCAATGTTATCCAGGAAATACTTAGGTAAGGCATGAGCCACTCGGGATATTCTTATTACTTTGCATTTATTAATATTAAGTTCCATTAGCCAATCACAAATGTCAATGACAACAAATAGAACCTTCCATAATGACTCCTAATTAAATAGCCGAATGTCAGGAACGAAAAAAAAAAGATTACCGGCGGTTCTTCAACAACACTCTGAACAACATGGACTATTAATGTTTTATGGTCTGTGTTTTTCAAGACTCGGTTCGTCATAGTCGGGACAACCTGTATATATCCACAGATATATCCTGCAAGGAAACGACAACGTGCGATAAACGTCGGGGCAGAGCAAAATAAGCTTCACTGTAAAAATCGTGCATGGTGAAATGTTACATTACAACATCAGGCTTTATTTAACGACACAATAAACATTTTAACATCCTTTAGGGTGCAACTGAATTTGTCGCCTGACGAGCATATTTACGGTGTTATATACAATCACCCTATTTTATTAACACCCTTAGGAAAGGTGTTTGGCTGAATTAGAAGCGAAATGAAAATGTCGCTCTTAGCTCATTATACTTTCCACTGTTTGCAAGTTGTTTATGAGCAATTATTACACAGACGGCGTCAAAGGACAATTCATCCTTAAAGAAGTTACGAAACAAATCCATGGAGGTGACTTCTAACCCAGGAACTTCCCGTAGAAACCAGACATTGTGCCACACAGAAGCCACGTTTCAAATATGCAGATATTTGTGTCTATATGTAAAAGTTGCCCAGAAACTACTTCATTTCATGGGAAACCTTGCGCAGTTTATAATGGCCGGGGTAATTCTGATAATGTTAATAAGCACCGATAAAGCTTGCTAATGGTTGGATGAAGTCAGATAAGGTTGATAAGACCGATAAGAGTTGATAAGGGCCGGATCCTGCCAGATAAGATTGATAAGGACAGATAAGGGTTGATAAGGGTTTATACTGGTCGGATCAAGTTTCATAACATTGATAATGAATCCGGCCTGCGTGGAGATGAGCAAGTGGCACAATGCTTGCGCATACTTAGACAACTCCCAGAGGAGTTTTTTCCTGAAGTTTTATTGTGCTTTCATTTGTTTTTCGCACACACCTCAATTATAAGGAGTTTTCAGTAATGTGGGTGTTAAATGGGTCTAATGAATACTGTAAAGTGAGAAAACACCCTTTTAACACCTATAAAATGTTACATCGTTTAGTGTGTACTAGAAAAGGTCGTCGTTTCTTTAAGATGAATTGTGAGCGCAAAACACTTGACTACTTCTCATACCGCCGTCGCACGTGCACTTCCAATGACCAATGAAGTCAATGATCACTAAAAATCTTCGAGCACCCATGGTTCCCTTCGGCCAGCTCACGCAAATTAGCAAATTAGGCACGCGGATTTCAGTGGCCTTTGGTTTCAATGGTCACTGAAAGGGAGCGTGTAACCGTCGGTATATGTGAAACGTTCCGTGGCCATCACAAAGTGTCATTAAAACACGAATAACAACAAAAAGGGGCCTCATCGATGTGTCTTCTCAATGAATTCATGCCGAATCGTACACAAGCACTTGTACCCCAGGATTCTCACGGTTACTGATCGACCACAGCGCCAAGCCAAGTTTCTCTCCGGCATGATTAGTACGAAAATCAACGGCGTTCACCCTATTATAAGGCACCGGACGTTGGGTCACGCGAAAGTGTTACGCCCGTGAAAGTATAGCCGATCCAAGGCACACATTCTCGGGATACCTTCGCCCGCTGTCACGTCTCCCTTGAAGGCATCGTCAACAGCGCGGCGCCATCATGGTCAACGGCCAAGCGCTCTTCGCTACTCTCACATCGTTCGACGCACTCTCCGACCTCGCTTCGACTTCCACCTCGGCTGACCACGTGCGCTAACAACCTCAAGACCGCTTGACTCGTGGTATCTCGACCAGGCATCTCTGCTCGCTCGACGACTTGTCAGGTCTAGCCAGACGCGAGGCGGTGGTGTCGATGGCACACGAGAAAGCTGCTCGATTGAAGCGATGTGCAAAACGTTGTCGTATTTGCTTTTTGTTCGCCTTGTTCCTGTGGCACTGATTGCGGGCGCATTGTTTATTGTTTTTTCAAAGGGAATAAGGCGAACGCGAGCCGGAGAGAGCGCGGTTCGGCCATGCCATTGATAGAAGGCTCGATCTCCAGCTGGCGTCGACAAAAGAACACAACGACGGCCTAATTGGCTCCAAGCGGTTGGGCGAGCGAGCGAGAAAATATTCGCGCTTACATAAGGAACGAGCTTCGGGTTCCGGCTTTTTGATGTATCTGGCATGCTCCGAGTGGAGGAGAAGTTGCTGCTTTGAGGTGCAATATTATTCTGCATACGACACATGTAGAGTTCAGAGATTATACGTGGAAACGGAAGGGGCGCCATATTTAGTAACGCAGTGGAGCCAACAGAGAATAAAGCCAAGGAAAGCGGCTTCTTAATTCATATGTAGAATATATAATAATGAGGGATTAAATTTGCAATGAGCTTCGTAGTTGTTTCCAACGGAAGTTCACGGAGGGATTGCTGTCGCCGTAGCTCAGTTGGTAGAGCATCGCACTTGTCTTGTACAGAGATTGTAGGTTCGGTGCCCATTGGCAGCAAGTCTCTAATTTTTCACTTCATTTCTTTCTATTTTTAGTAAGAATATGAAGCTCTTCGCAGATAATTATCACCATTAATAATTATGCTTACGTTTCAATTCATAAACAGTTACGAATGCGAACAGCATCCTTTGCATTGTCAGACCATCTTTCTTTCCGGCTATGTTACGAACAGTTTTCTTGGGCAGATCAAGAGATAGTGCAGTCTAAAAATTTTGGCCGACCCCACAGACAGTGCAGTGAGAAATGTGGGCCGACCCCGCGGATTGTGCAGTCTAAAAATGTGGGCCAATCCCGCAGATTCTGCAGTCTAAAATGTGGGCCGATACCGCAGATGGTGCAGTGAGAAGTGTGGGCCGACCCCGTAGATTGTGCAGTCGAAAAATGTTGACCGATACCGCAGATTGTGCAGTGAGAAATGTGGGCCGACCACGCAGATTGTGCAGTCTAAAAATGTGGGCCGATACCACAAATTGTGCAATGAGACATGTGGGCCCACCTCGCAGATTGTGCAGTCCAAAAAGGTGGGCCAATCCCGCAGATTCTGCAGTCTAAAAATGTGGGCCGATACCGCAGATTGTACAGTGAGAAATGTGGGCCGACCCCACAGATTGTGCTGTCTAAAAATGTGGGCGAATCCCGCAGATTGTGCAGTGTAAAAATGTGGGCCAATGCCGCAGACTGTGCAGTGAGAAATGTGGGCCGACCCCACAGATTGTGCAGCCTAAAAATGTGGGCCGATACCGTAGATTGTGCAGTGAGAAATGTGGGCCGACCCCACAGATTGTGGAGTCTAAAAATGTGGGCCAATCCCGCAGATTGTGCAGTGAAAATGGGGGCCGACCCCGTTGATTGTGCAGTCTAAAAATGTGGACTCATACCGCAGACTGGGCAGTGAGAAATGTGGGACGACCCCGCAGATTGTGCAGTCTAAATATTTGGACTCATACCGCAGACTGGGCAGTGAGAATTGTGGGATGACCCCGCAGATTGTGCAGTCTAAAAATGTGGACTCATACCGCAGACTGGGCAGTGAGAAATGTGGGATGACCCCGCAGATAATGCAGTCTAAAAATGTGGGCCAATCGCGCAGATTGTGCAGTCTAAAAATGTGGGCCGATCTATAGATAGTGCGACCTAAAAATGCGTGCATAAACCTCATTCACGGCGCTCCAAATTGAGAAAAAAATTCTTGAATATTTCGGCGAAATAATATTACTCGCAAAAGAATGCTATTTACATACTTGGATAGGCATCGCAAATGAGTTTTGCCTGAATTTTCTTCTTATGCTTCTTCTTGGTTTCAGTCGTGTTCAGCGGAGATGTGTGACTGCTGCTGATCGATTTATTTATGGAGTTCTGAAAACAACCAGGTTGATACGAGATGCTATGTATCAAGATCTGTGGATTTTTCACCATAGGGTGAAACCCTGTGGTGAAAAACGCGCACGCAAAGCTCGTTACCGTGCACGCAAGGCTCATTTAACGGGCACGCAAGGCTCATTTAGCATGCACGCAAGGCTCGTTAGGAGTATATTCACGTACATCTCATTTGGACGTTTCGGACAGGGCTCTAATCGGAACTGCGGTATTGTGCGAAAAAGCACAACTCTGTAGCAACTATATACACTAAGGATTGTCTCAGTGTTGGGTTGATGAAACTACAGCTTTTGCAGTCTGTTTCACAAGCGGCTGGTTTTATGCAGGGAATTTATTTGGTCCCGTCGTGTTTCTAGCCCGCCTTTCCATGACAATGGATGTTATGCGACTAAAAGGTCATGACGTGAGATGAAATAAGCAGCAAGAAGATTTCTATGATATGCATTACTCGCCCTTCAGAAATCGGGAAAGTTTTGCTCCGGGGTCGCCAGCACGACATAGTTTTTATTTCGCGTGGTCTAAAATATTGTGGTAATGATAGTAAGTTTACCCGAAGCAATTTGTCGAATTTTCAAAGGAATTACCGCATGCGCGAGACTGATTATTTTATATCTGTCTTTGTCCACATTTGTGCAGGATCAAAAGTTGCTTATATATTGGTCTTAAAAATCTTACTTCGATTGGCGTCACCTTTACACCTGAACACAAATGAGGAAAGATTCGCGGTTGACCATAAGCAAAATACTCATGGTGTGATGCAGCGTCCCACAGGACGCGGCGGCGTTTCGTTATTTTGGCTGCTTGTAGTGTAAGAACGATTTGGAACTCGATCGATGATGCAGTTCGTACAATTAGTCATATAAGTCGGATCGTGCACGTGATGGTACCGTGTATCTCTGGCTATATTAAGTCATTATTAAAACAGCCGTGAAATTGGACAATGTGCGCCTTCATAGCATGTTATGAACAGTGGTCGAACAATAGATATATCAAACTGGAACCACTTTCCGACAAGGAAACTTGTCTCTTTCAGGACATCGCCCTGACAAAGAACACTCATGCTGTTGATCAGTCTGTTGATCACATCCAGCCTTCATCTTCTTTTGGAACGATGTCTTGTTTGAATTGATCGTATATTACCACGATAAGGTTGTGTAATGGCGGTAGTGCTTCGTGTACTTGCGCTTGTAACTTGCCTAGAATAATTTCTCGCACTTCTTTTTCACTGTTTAGTTGGTACTCATCGAAACGGACCAGTTCGCCGCGCACCTGTCGTACACCACTTCCTACTCGTTCGTGAGGCGCCCAGTTAGCTTCCATCGCCTACAGTCGGGTCTCGGAAGCGATTAGCTTGAGTCACGCCCAACGGCGCGTTCATTGGCCTTTATCGATGTCTCGGTCAAGTCCATCAGTATGCCTACATGGCCATTACGCTGCGCACCTTGAATGTCTGGTGTACCTTGTCTCAGCGTGAAACATTCAGACCTTATCACTGCAGCTGTGCTTTCGTTTCGAAACGCCTTCTGAACGCCTTGGATGCACATTCATTTTCGCAGCATGACGCCTAGCCATGTTCTATGGAATATCGCGCAAAGTTAATTGCCTATGAACTTTCGAGGAGGAGTGAGACATCAGCGTCATCTGCTTAGCTGGCTTTAGTAAACGCGACTACGGAGCTTGATGCAGAGTACACACGACATACCAAATTGCTGTGTGGATTTGCGAACTGCGTACCACGTGGTCGTGCGTCACTCGTTCCCGCTTCTCTTTCCTCGCCTACCTCAGACTGATTCATGTCTTCACCTGCAATTGGAATCGCACTTGCGATCTTAAGCGAGTGAAATTAAACACCTGGCTATTTTCACGGGAATAAGTCCGGTTGTTCCTGACTGCCATTTGCATTTCTAATTATTTGTTAAGTTCTCACTGCACACAGAATGCTGTCGGCTATGCTGTCAGGTGATCGATCTGTCCGCGGTTAGTATCGTCGCGTAAATTTGTAATTTTAAGCTAAAGAGCGGTGTGAAAATAGGTTTGCGCGGAAATTATTAACGCCCTGTCCTTACTTTTCAGAAACACGAGATCCCCACTAACTTTCTCGCAGCGCGCTTACTAAAAGCTTAAATACAGCATAAATTTAGGCCTGTATTGTGACTAGGCACTGGCTACACGTGACTCTTCTTGGGTACCTACACACAAAAAAAAAACTCACGGAGCAGTTTATTATGATACAGCGTGGAACACGACGGCACACGAACGGAGATAGTGATGTTCTAAGTGACGCACCCTGATTATCGGGCGCGGAAGACTGCACAAGTGGTGCGTCAACAAGGGAAGCTCGAGTGCATGACAGTACCTTCAAGAATTAAATTTTAATATTCCGATATGCAAGGGCTGGGGAGGGGGGGGGGGCATCTATAAATAGCGATAAATGGAGTGCATGACGTGTGGTGGGCACATTTGCTTTAAGAAAGCGCGCGTAGCCTAGCCGTAATTTGTGCCATGTCCGTCACTTGTTCTGATACGGATAAAACTCGGGAGGGCAGCAACATTCGTCACAGCCTCTGCGCCTCCGTACTTCGCGGCGTTCCAGGAAACTCGCGCACTGCCACTCCGCTCTCGTCGTGTACGTAACACCCGGACGTCCAGCGACCAGGCACAGGAACGGGTGCGCGCGCGGCTGTAGGCCAGCACAGCTGATAGAGGTCCTTCGCGCGAAAGGTGATCGCCGCGCGGACAAACCGCGCCCCAGCGAGGGTGGGCGCGCGTACAGGGGTCGGCCTTGCTCCGCTAAAAAAACAGCGAACCGGCAGGACTGACAGGACCCGAGGCGGCCTGACCGGCGTGCGGCCGGCCGGCGAACGAGGAGGCCGCTTGGTCTCGCGGCTAAGCCTCGGGGGGGTCCACCTTCCCCACACCCCACCCTGTATAAAAACCAGGGCCGGCCAGGAGAACAATTACTCGCCGCTGTCGGTTTGTTATCGCAAGCACACCCAAGTCGTCGCCGCCATGAACGCTCTGGTCTGTATAGCGCTTGCACGTGCCCGAGCGGGCGCGCGCCGTCGAGAGCTTGCGCGTCGTGGTCGTGTTCGTTTGCGCGTAGGCTCTGCTCCTCGGATTCCACGTCGCGCGATGAGTTGATGATGCGAGGCTCTAAGGGACATCTTCCGAGGGGAGGGTCGCCGGTCATGTGTGACCACGCTAAAGGTCTCGCGTGTCGTCACGAGAACGTGCCTGTGACGCCCTCATCGTCACGGGGAACGCCATGATCCTTGTAACACTGCCACGAGCTGCGAAGCAGCTGACGGTTCCTATTTGCATTTGCAGCTGGACGGTGTTGCAAATGCAAACCGCTCGATGTCACGCGAGGTCAACCAGACGCAGCTTAGAGGTTTGCGAATCTCGATTGAAGGACGCTAATGGCCTCATGTGGCCTTGACTGTGGTTTTAGCGTGACGTCATAGTCCCGTATTGGTGACGTAACCATGCCTTCGTGACGCGCCCATTGGAGACCTGAAACTTAGAATTAGGATACATCTGCCGATATGCACCAATGAGGTTATAGCCCAGAGTTATTTTTCCAGAACTACGTTTGCTTCATGCATCTCTCAGGGTAGCGGCGTTTGGCTTCCCTTGGAACACATATGCCTTAAGGCCCATGCGAGGATTTCAGGATTGTGGTCATCGATTTGGGTTTGTGACGCACGTGAGCTCGTTCGCTGGGGGCTTCATCTAGAGGTTAGGAAGGATGTACCTACAGTCAACACTTCATGGAATTTATCCATTTCTACAGCAACTTGTAGCTGTGGCGTAGCCAAATTTTGTAAATGCGTATGTACAGCTGCCCCGCTTTAAATTATTTACAAAATTCTCAAGTCGCTATCTTAACCGTTAGGATACCGACTGTTATCATAATTTGTAGTCTGCCACTATTTCTGGTACTGTTATCGAACGCTCGAAACAAAAAGGCATCGTACGCCCTCTTGCGGCAGTTGTTTTCAGCTTCTCTCGCATTTTTTTTTTTCGACGTTCCCCTGTATCCTTATGTAACTTGGCATCCAGAGGATCTAATTTAGCTGCCAGAAAATTTTAACCAAGAATTTGCGTCTGCCAAATGTGGCATTTATCGGCATCTATAGAATTTCTACAGTCTACAAGATTTAGCATTTTGAAGAAGCAAATCGCCGCATCCATAATGTACGTGTGTGCGATATACAAAGTGAGTTCTCATGCAGTCGCGGTAAACTGCGTAGTTGTTTAGGCCGTAGCTGTTATATCATAACAGTTCAGAAGCCACGCTTCAAAATCAAACCTTTTCTTGGATAACGCTTAAGCGCAAGCAGACAACCGCAAAAAGGAGGCGTACACGGTGTGCTAGTGGAGTAACCCGCCACCTCAACTACTGTGCCAGGTGCACAAGGTGCCCAAGCGTTTCTCCCAATGGGTACCTTTCGGCTAAATTTGTTACGTCCATGCTTCCCGTGGGTGACGTCACAATTTGAGCATTTTCAAACATTGCTCCTATAGCCGCGTGGCAAATATTTTGCAAGGCGTGGAATGTGACACGGTTTCACAGCTTGTAGCTCTGTACGAGTGCCACCGGCTAAACCGCTTTGACCTACACGCTTACGAGCAAAGTGGATTACATATGTTTGTTTGTTTCGCAAAGTAAATTACTCTCGCTTGTTTATTTTGTTTGTTTGCGTAATATCTGCGCAAGTAACGGGAGAACCAAGGACGCGTCGTTTTTTCCTCGGCGCTTATCTGCGTCATGATCATAAGGAAGAAAAGAAGGCCGAGCCCTTACTTCATATTTACAACGTAAATGAAGACGATGCGTGAACGGCAGGATTTCTTAGCCTTCTCGCGCGCACCTTTTCTAAAGTGCACCACGATACTATGCTGCTGAGGAAAGCACTCGACGCTTTCGCGGTGGTCCGATATCGCCTTCTCTACGGAGCTTACTTCGGTAAAGTGCTCCAATCGTTACCGGCCGTCTCGGACCTTGGCGTGCCAATATATGCGCCTTGCGCTGTGGCGGTTCGGTTGAGCTGCGAAAGAGTCTCGAACGCTCTATACACCTCCATTATGGCACGCTTAATTCCCTCCTCAGATGAAGAAGCAAACAAATAAATATAGCGAGCACACAAGAGACCGTCCGCAACGTCCTATAGATTCACGGCCTGACTATGTATCTGCGTGCCGGCTCCTCGCAAGGTTGTTGCTTTAAATGCACGAGGTCGCTTTCCTTGTGTTTTGCTTCATGCTTCAAGGCCCACCGGCGCTCGAAGTGGGGTGGTCTCGATTAACGTTAAGCGTTCGCATATCGTAAGTGAAAGAGCGATAGGTCGGAGTTTCGGACTCAATTTTCTCGTGCCGACTGATCGAAGATTCGGGAGAATGTTGTAGCTCGCGCTGGGTTTATCTCCCTGTTGTGCTGCTCGGTTACGGTGATGAACGTTGCTCGGTTAGATAGCGAGCTTCGAATTAGATTGGCTGTAAAGACATTTTTAAGTTGTAGACCAAGCCAAGCTGCCGCGACGACGGTTTAATCGTTATCGTGGGCTTTGCATTCGGAGGCTGAGAAGCACTCTTGATTTGTGGGTGTTGGCCCGCGACTCGGCTGCGACCTTGTCTCGTTGACCTATGCTCCCATAGTGTTCCACATTCACTTATCTGCCTAACAAGGCTGGATAAGCTGCAGCTAAAAGGTTTACGACTTCGTTGAATGCTTGGTGGTTTGAAACTAGCCATATGAAGTAATTGTGCATCTACGAGAATATGCAAGATCAGTAAACGTTTACTGTGTACGGGATAAAATTTTATCACTTAGTCCAGAGATGAGGACTCCGTGGTTCCTAGTTCACTGATGTCATCCCTTCGGAAGCCCTTGCAAGAGAAGTGGTGACGTTCTGCTTGAAGCTGGGACATGCATTAAGAAATGATTGTAATGTTAACACCCTTCTGGAGAATAATCTCTAAAGCTTATCTTGAAACTGGAGAACCATGCTCGAACTTTAACGACACTTTACATGAAAAAAGGACTTCATGCCTCGCAAATGCTTGCTTTATAGTTCATTAACTGAGGAAACTGCCTTTGAAACATACATTTTCAGTAGCACGAATTTAAAAACATCTCACGTCAGGTGGTCAAGACGATTAGGAACCGTGCTTAAACTCGTATACTCAACACCGGACAGTGGGTCACGTCACCTCAAGGCTGTGCCATATTAAGGCGATGAATACTTTTTTGCGCCGTCAGTTCTTCTAGCCTGCACCTTATTACCATCTGCAATGACGTACTCGTAGAATTCTGAAAGTAAGGTCGTTGGCCTCTGCTAAAGCTAATCTGAAAGTTAGAATCCGTGACACCTGAATGTGTTTTTTTTATCATGCGGCTGAAACACAGTTGGTGTTTCTTCAGAAAAACATGTATCAGTCAGTATATATGGAAATTTTGCATCGTATTGCAAGACAGTCCCTTGAGCTTCCTTTCAACACGTTCAGTAAAAGCACGTCCGCTATTTTTCTCACGGCAGGTATGTTTTTAAAGTAAATGTGTCACAAAGAACTGTGAAGTCTCTCACGTGTTTAGTCAGGAGTTCGCGTACCAGTAACTCAAGAAATTGCCGTCACTTGCCAAGTCCAAAGTTGTGGATTTTTTTGTAGCTCGTTGACTACGATTGAGTGAACCGCTTGCTTTCCGCAGTTGGTCACCATTCTTCTGGGCCTGGCGTCCTACGCCGCCGCTGGAGGCTTCACCGCCCCATCCCCCTACGCCGCTAGCGTGTACGGCCCGTCTATCGGATCCGTTGGCTACGGATACGGCGGACGCGGATTCCTGCCTCAGGCCTACAACCTCCAGGTGAGTGGTCATACCTTTTTTTTTATGAATGACTGAAGCCATTAGAAAGTCTTTTGATAGCAAGTGATGCTTGGAACGTTTTCGCTCGCTCAGGTTGTCGCAAAACAATCGTGATACCTCTACAGCTTACGTGCTCCCATTTCATTCGTTCGAATCATTGCATTGTGCTTGAATGCTTGCACATGTATCAGCGAAGAAAGCGGAGTCTCCCTCCAACGTATTTTTCTCAAACCTACTTGGGTTGCTGCTCACGTGTAAGACTCTGAGAAAACCTTCAAGCGTACATAAACCATTGCTTTCCTTTGTCTCCACCATGCCCAGTGCGCACGAAGTATAAACATTGTGCTGATGTATGCATCAGAATAAGAATCAGAATCGCTTTATTACACATACAATGGAAGGAATAAATGGCGGAGTTTTTGCCTATTACGGTCACAGGAGAACTAGATTTTGAAGTTACGTGTTCAGTATAGCAGAGTTAGCGTTTGCTTCATAATTACAGAACTTTATTTGTGCGTAAATGGTTTGCGATTGTGATTGATTTTCTGATAAGTTTAGTTTCTTCGTGGCACTGCTTCTTGAATGATAGCGCGTAGATTGTTTATCACCCCAGATGTGTACTTTCGGTTCATTCACTCAAATTTCTAGCTGCTAGTTTTCTTAGTATTTGTTGCTTCGATATGACAGGGTATACTTAATACTTTGTATGGCCGTGTGCGCAGCCATAACCATGACGGCGCGTTACAATACCTTTATTATCATGCAGCATAGTTGTTTCGGCTATACAGCTGGAATATGAGCATACGGTGGACATATATTGAGATATTTGCCACTCAGGAGTCCTCAGATGGGCCGGAGTAAAGGTCAAAATGCATTCAAGCTAGTGCGTTGCTTTTGTCTCACTCTTCAAGATAATACATTTGTTTTCAGCCTGACGCCCACAACTTTCAGTAACCGTGCCAAGTCTATTCTAGCCCCCACAATATGTATATGAGCAGTCACTAGAATTTGTATACACGTTTTTTTTCCTGCAGACTTTGGGTCTTACTGTTCTTGTCGACCAATGTCTGTTGATTTACAGCAAATAGTACAATCAACATATGGAACAGACTTACTAACTTTTGTCCGGGACTTGCATGGGCTGTATAGTGACGAACTTGTAAGTGTATAAAAAGGCTGAGCAGTCTACAAGAAGTCATAAGAGAATGTGTAAATCTACGCACTGTCCGAATTCATTTCACAAGGATGCTGATGAGCACTATCTGTCGCAGGTGCGCTTCGGTGGTGGCGTCAAGGCCGGTGTTGCCTACGGCGGATACGGACACGGAGGATACGGTCTTGCCGTCGGTGGTTACGGACACGGTGTCGCCCTCGGCCACGGAGGATACGGACACGGTCTCGCCCTCGGCTACGGCGGCTACGGACACGGTCTTGCCCTCGGCTATGGCGGTTACGGACACGGTCTTGGATACGGAAAGCTCTACGGTTAAACGGTACGCTTCCAGTACAAGCTGCTCAGGCGCCCTGCAGAGATGACAGTTGTCCGATTACTTTTTCAAAGCTTTAGTTTCTAGGAGCAGTACGCGTATAGCGCATTGTGAACGCATTGTGGACGAAAACAAAATTGGTGAGAGGACACACTACTTCCATGTTCTAGTCCACGAGGCGTCGTTAGTCTCCTGCTCATGATGTATCAACGACAGGCCCGAACCTTAGTGATATAGGTTTATAGCTGGTAAGAGCTCGCATTACCACGTCCGTCCTTGAGACAGGGCACAACTGGCGCGTGGTACGGGCATGTGACACTTGCACGTGGCCCGGGCACGTCTGGTGCCACCATCAGCTGTTAAGAGCTCGTCTTCGTTCGTAGATTAGGCGTCTTCGGGCAATTTTGAAACAGTGACCAGAGGGAAACGATAAAATGTACCGAGGTGAAACTTTGCATCAATGGAGTAGACGTTAGGCACACACGGCTGAGGAATATAAAGATTGTAGTGAAGTCGTAGAGCCCAAAATTGATCAGCCAAGTTGCTATAAATCTGGGAAGAACAGTCGCAATGTGTCCAAGGATGTTTCGTGTAAACTTCTTGCAGACTTGGTCGATCTATGCGCTTAAACCAAGCATATGTGAAGGCTAGTCAGAGCAAAGGATCGCACTTGAAAAGCTTTTGCGCGTCTTGAGGGGTCCGCTTATACGTGTACCAGAATTCTCGAGACCGGGGGGTTGAAATTGCGTAAGGAACTTGTTCTGGCAAATAAGTTGTCATGGCCCACACATTGTCTTAAAAGGGACACTAAATAGAAAAAAATTATTTGAGCTGTTTTAGTAAATTACACTTCGTCAGTACCCAAAAAGTCACCATTACTATTAGAAGAGGCTTAATAAGGTAGAAATGAAGCAAAAGCGAAAGACGGTAGGCGAGGGGTTCTTGAAGTTCCTGTTCAAGTTCGCTCGTCATGGTGTCGCCATTTTGACGGCATTGTCTCGGTCACAGTTACTGCTTTTATGGCTAAGGATGAGCTTAATTGTATTCTAAAAAAAGCTAGACACCAAATTTAGAAAGCCCTAAGATATTTGATTCAGTCACAACACCATAAATATATTGAAATTATTGACACCACACCTAGCGTACCGGATAAAAATGGGAAAAAATGTAACATTGAACATTCACAATCTTTTCCCCTTTTATTAATCAACCTCTTACTAATAATCAACCACATACATTTATAATTCAACCTAGAATTTTGAAGGAGTACTTTTTGAGTCTAAACAATTTTGGTGTTCCTCGTTAGTGTCTCGGCAGCACAGCTGAGGGTTCCTGTAGCCTGGCTTTTTTTTTTTTTTTTTGTAACGTGGGCAAGCCGGGCTATCTGGCTCTCTTCGTCTCTTAGCGTGCTCTTGTAACAATTTGTTCTTTTTTTGCTTTCTTTCTTTTCAGATTCACCAAGCTAGCAGCTGCGTGCATGTACATTAACACATAACCCGGGCAAAGGCTCCGCAGGACGGATACGCAATGTGTTCGCCATCGGCCGATGCGCTCAAACTCGAGAGTACAAACACACAAAGTACGTACACACAACTCTCACGAAACACTCTACCCAAGTAACATGCGCTACACGTGACAAGCACCACACTCTACGGACCACGAGACACAATAAAAATGTTTGTAAAGCCTGTCTTGCATGTTACTGGTTGCGTCTATGAATATCAACTGCATGCCAATCGCTACGCAGAAATTACAAACTGTTAAAAATGTACACGTTACATAGTTCACGATCACTAATGAGACCACTGCACCAGTGCATGATAGAATCCTTCTCACTCGTGCTTTGGTGCACCTATCCTTACTGCTGGAACTGCGAGTTGTTCAAAGCATGATTAATTGCAATTTTAAAATTAATAATGGCGTTAGGACTGCACGAAACATTCGCATCTCTGATGAGGAGTTGTTTACCCCTAAAAGCTGTTTCTTCACCTTGTTGGCCTTTCAGAGCAGCAACAGTTCTAATGAGTGCGTACTGTCGGCTTGTACAAAATTTAGAATCGTCACGCAGGTGTTTAGCTCAGTGCGAACGTGCATAATATAGTAAGCTGACAATAAAACATGACAAAGCATACATATCATTCGCAGTCAACGGTTGCAACGAAAGTTCGCGGGGTCAAGCATCGCTGAAAATTGCGCTAAAGGACCAAATCCTAATATATGATGTAATCTCAGAAACGCATACGGTTCCCAAGAATATTCATTATTCAAATAAAACGTGTGGCTAGCACATTTATCAGCGTTTTGATGCGCCGACGTGTCTTAAATTGCGCGAATAAACTACAAAAAAATGCCAAGGATTGAACATATATAACGACGAGAAGGCCCGTTGTTATTTGAAGAATTGATGGCACAGTGAAGGCATTGCGTTAGACGAAAACACAAAGTCTATTTATGCCAACATTTTTGAGAGTGGTACCACTTTGCCAGGGCAGTTTGACAAACTTTGAAACTGCCCAGACGAAGAGAGTTGAACTCTCGAAACTTTTGGCATAAATAAACTTTAAGGTTTCGTTTGCCACAACGCATCCATTGTGCCATCATTTCTTTATATATATGTACCATACAGCGAGTTCGCGCACTCGTCAAGAAGTCAGCGATATTGGATTGGCTTAGATGTTTGAAAGCATATATTCCTTTGTGTGCTTATAGCTGATTATGTTTATGTTGAACACACTGTGGCACACTACATGTCAGTTACATCACCCGCCTTCACGTTAGCTTTCTTGAAAGCATTGAGACCAACACTTCACAACTAGTCGGACAGCGAAACCCGACTTTGCTGCATACTGTCGCCTGCACCGAGTGCTCAGAGCCAAAGGCTTAGTTCTAACAGGCGCCCGGAAAGTATAACCGAAAGTGCGAGGCGTCACATCAGCGAGGGCATCGCGTTCTGGCCTTCTCTCCTTCGGCCAACGGTCAGTTCCTGGGCGTGGCAGGCGAGAAACCCGAGGCGCCCGGCCTTGTTCCAGGTATGCGCTGCCAGCCTGGCCTTTTTTTAATGAACGGCGGCGGAGGCAAAAGACGAAGGCGCCTTGGCTGGCGACAACCAACACGCTGGCCCCGATTGCGAACGCCGGCAACGAGGCGGACGCCTGCTCTGGCACGCTGGGCTCACCGCCACCGCGAGGTCTCCGTGGGAGACTGTTTCTTTAGCTTTTTTGTTGTTTCTTTTTTTTTGAGCCCCGGGCAACCATGGACAGGACTCAAGGAGAACTGTGCGACCACGCCACTGATAAAGCATGTCCCTCTCTGGCCCCCACCCCTCACTTCCCTTCGTCTGATTCACTGCTTTGGCCAGACACTGTGCGTATGGTACAAAAAGCACCTCAGTATTCTTGTGCGTTGGCGTGCGAGGCATTGCGTCAGTTCTTACGCGTGGCCCCCTTGGGCTGGGAAACGGTTTGTATAGCTTCGGGGTTTTCGGGTTGTTTCTTACGAAAAAAGCTCCATCCGTCTTGAGCTGTGATGTTGTGTAATTAATGCACGTTGCGTGACTGCGGCTGAATCCCTTCAGCGAATGCCGTCAATAGCACCAAGCACTTATGCGCACGCGAACTAAAAGTTGATGGTTTTACTCTTTTCTGGCAATAATAGCGATGAAGTTTCAGGGGAGATGTTACACGCTGGGGTTCTTTACAGGTTTCGCACAGTCATCTTTGCGACCCCTACAATAGCAAAGAAAGAAAGCTGCACCTTCCTTCAGTTCAGCTATTTTGTGCTTTAAGCCGCGTTAATTAAGAGCTATCAATGGTGCGCCATAATATGTCAGTAACGTCATGTTCAAGCTCTTTGCTGGCGTTGTAACTTGCGTTCGAAGATTTTGTGCGGCGAAAAAAAAACATTAATCACAATAGAGCAGACTGGCTTACCGAAACTGTGGGGCTTCGTTGGCAGTGACTTCCCCTATTATTTTTTTAAGCCCAAAGCTTACAACTCAGGATAATTAGTGGAAGTGTTTCAGCCAAGACCACGTAAGGAAGTGACGCCAGTTACGACATGTGTCATCCAGTTGCGTACAAAATTGGCATCTTCGGCGAGACAATTTCTCTATCAGTGAAGAGGAAGCTCTGCAATTAGGTTTCATCTTGCAAAGCCCTGATGCTATCAGTTTAATGTCATTAAATATCACAGTGCAGATGCAAGAAGGGGTTCTGGAGGCACTGTAACATGTAACGTTTTTCAAAAGTCGCAGCGTCGCTTGTCGTCTGCCATTACAGGGCTGAGCACTCGCTTTCGTAATGGTTTTGGTAATTTATCAACTCCCTTTTCTACAGAAAACAAGATGTCTCGGAAATTTATTAACGGGCTTCTCTTGTGGAATCCCGAACAAATCTATCTGGTGTAGTGATCAAGCAACGTGAACCCTGTCACATTCTCCTCTACCCAAATAGAGTAACGGAGTACAAGATCACTCGCCGTGGTGGCTCAGTGGCTAAGGCGTTTAGCTGCTGTTCACGAGGTGGCGGGATCGAATCCCGGCTGCGGCAACCGCATTTAGATGGAGGCGAAATGCAAAAACGGCCGTGTGCTTGCGTTGTAGTGTACGTTAAAGAACCCCCAGGTCGTCAAAATTAATGCGGAGCCCTCCACTACGGCGTGCCTCATAATCAGAACTGGTTTTGGCACGTAAAACCCCAGAAAGAAGTACAAGATCAACGTATAAATCAAAGTGAAACTCATTCAGGCCAAGGAGGCCCCAGTTTATTTCTGAGCAAAACTAGGCAATTAATTTAGGGGTACCTGTCATACGTTACACCTGCTTTCGAATGCTGGTTATTGGCCACGCTGGTGCATGCAGGCATCATGAGAAATTCAAGAAACTTTTGAAACTTCTTTTTCATTTGCCTATACGAAAAGATGCGTGCATTCCGTTCATGAACCCATCTACAGACACCTTTTGGCTACTTAGCAGGTAGATGAATGGACCTCTTCACGAGCGGCTGATTACATGAGAATGACGGGCCGTGTATATTTACTCCTAGAAACAACCGTCTTGTATGTCAAGCGCGGGCGAAAGCACATACATAATTGAATCGCGAAAGCACATACACTTACAATCTCCCATAGTCAGAACTGCTGGGTATCGTAGAAAAGAAAGATAAGAAAGAAAACGGGACAGAAAAATGACCCCGGTAAAAGAAAAGAATACAGAATGGAGAAAACTTTGTTCCACGTTATTACGAATGATGACTAAGGCCCGTAACTGAGTGCCGCGTCACGGCGTCGCTGGTAGCGATCAACAGGTGGCAGCAGCAGCTCGAAGGGCTTTCTCCGCTACGGACCCTCCTTTCGCCTTCGCTCGTTCTCGTCTATTTCGGCCAATGTTGTACGCACATTTCGTGCTCGAGCATCGTCACTTATTGGCGCCAGATGGCGACACTTCCCAGCGGACAAGCTGGCACCCTGGCAATTCTCTCCTACTTTCTCTCTTTCCCGCTCGACTTTCTTTTCCCCTCATCCGTTCGCTCTCGTTTTGCAAGAGGCGAAAAGACGGAGCAGTCACGGCGAGCGTAGCTATACCTCTTGCAAGGCCATCGCAGGAGGCAATCGCTCCGCAAACCTCGCGCATTCAAGATGGAGCAAAGCGAGGCGGCCCGCGTTCGGCGAGCGATTAATCTGCTCTCCAGCTGGGACGGTGCGGGCGACCTACTCCCAGGAAAACCTTCGCTGTGATAAATGTATGCATTAAGATAATCCTCCCCGCCCGCTCGTCGGGGGACCCTACAGTTAATGCCGCCATAAATAAGAGTGCACGCAAAAGAAGTGTATGTTACAGGCAACTCGGCTGCATTCTCCCTGTCAGTTGCGAGTTTAAATTCGCAGCCGCTGTAAAAAAGTGGAGCAACACAAGCATACAACTTTAGTTATCGAATAAATTGTCAATTGTCAATTAGTTGTTAAATGGTCAAATAAATTAAATTAATACCGGCACAAATAAGAGTTCACACACGAGAAGTGTATGTTTGAGGCATCTCGGCTGCATTTTAGCGGTCAGTTGTGAGCTGAATTCTGCAGCTGCTGTAACAGAGGGAAAACACGAGCGTAAAACCTTTGTTGTCAATGAAATTGTTTTGATTTCGCGAACACATATGTACATGATAGCAGAGGAGCCCCCGATAGAAGCCATCTCTCGACACCTTGACGGAGCTGTGGATTCCCAAAACACCTTGTCGGCAGTGCAGTTCATAAAACGAGTTGCGTACATTGCTTCAAGTACTCGATTGAGTTAGCGGAACAATGCGAGTGGGGGAAAGAAATGAGTGAGTTCATTTCTTGTGCTCGATCAGTACTTAAGTCTGATTGAAATCTGTATTTTCAGTATTGAATCCTGGAAACGTGGAATCAGAGTATTTGACACCAGCCACTTGACCAACAGCTCGCAGGGACGGTTTTTCCCGTGGCATATACAAGATACTAATGCCGCATAATACGTAACTGAGTCACACGGACAGGAAGCAAACGAGTTGTGGAGACATGAGTTGGCGGAATCAGCCGTGGCCCTTAAGAACGACACCAAGACCACAGTCTGACGAGGTTAAATGTGCTGAGGCGAAGCCGGACCTGCTCTGAGCAGCTGAGTGTCCTGAGCGCCCGCAACACAACACGACTCTAAATACCTCGCGTTCCTGATATCAATTGCTGCAGCGGCCACCGAGAGGCACCTGATGGGACCTGTTCGACTACAGCGTGTATACGACATATACTTACATCAAAAAGTTTAGTGTATATTTAAGGAAGTACGAAGTATAGGCACAGTGCTTTGACGAAAGCATTAGTTTCAGTTTCAGTTTTATTGTTTACTTGTAGAAGAAAAAAAAACAAGAGGATTTTCGGATTAAAGGCAAAATGCGTGACAGAGGATCCAACACCCTTGTATACAAAAGGTGTTGTATCCTCCGTCAAAACCCTTGTACACAAATGACTCTAATTGGGTTTTGGCATCCATCTATTGGATGACTGAATCTCGTGATGTACGAAATGTGAAAAACAGCTGGAACCACCTCCTGCAACTGCAAGTTATCCACAACCGAATATCGACACCCAGCTAGCTGAAGTGATGATGCATGGTTTGTCTTTGGGGAAGCTTGCCATATACCAAAGGTGAAAAACGAAGCCATCACCTTCTCCTACAAGTGGCACCCTCGCCACCGAATAACAGTATCTGTTGCGTAAACGTATGGTCTGTTTGTGACGGGGTATTATGCCGCAGTGGCACTCAAGAGGTTCAGTCTTCTGTGAAGTCCAATGAAACAATGTTCCATCGCACTTCCGACTGTGCATTATTATATTTTTTTCGTCCTGCACATTTTGCCATGTCAACGTGTACCAATTTCCGAGTACCGTCAGTGGCCAAATGTTAGTCGCCAAGCAGGACTTCAATCTTTACAGGAAGTGCACCAGGAAAGACTAGCGTACCGGTTCATGTTACCGCACCTGGCTTTGAATGGTTAGCTATGACGGTGTCGGTAGCGAAAAGAAGCCATCACTTGCAGTATTACTCCGGTTGCAGTACTCCGGCAGCGAGCAATGCTCCCGGAGCTCCTGGAGGTCAATGACGAAGCACAGCTCGTACTCTTTTATCAGCCTTCTTTAATAAGTTTCTACACCTAACTGACTCAGGGATATGCTTTAGAATTTTTAAAACCACCTTCTAACAGCCGGATAGGGCAGCCGTATTGACGTAAATGACTGTGAAGCGCAACGCAGAGCTCGCCGTTTAGCAGTCGAAGTGACAGTCCTGGGAGCGCTTGTTCTGGTTGTATTGGCTGTGCGGCGGGCTCCGCCATGGAACCCACACACCGCCGAACAGCCCCGGGTTGGCGTCCGAGTCCCCCATCTTCTCGTTCTCCCAGGGAACGAAGCTGTCGCCGTATATGATGGTCTGCTTCATATTCGCCACTACCTGCGCAGCAGCCGTCGCAAAGTTAATTCACGTGTTTTGCTCTTGTCGGACAGCCCAAGAAACCCTGTGCTAAGGACAAGCGAATAACATTTCGTCGCTAGACCACTGTACCTTCGAGCTAACCTTAGGATGAGTCTTAAATAGTCGCTTAGAGCATGGTCTCTTTATTTCAAATCAGGGTTTCTAATGGGCCTCTCGGCGTACATCATAAACCAGGTGTTTCCCTTGAACATTGTGGAAAATACGTTGTGGGGAAAACTCGATGTGGGATAATACACTTTTGCAGGGTTTATTGGCGCAGAGTGCTAAGCCGTCCCAATATGGCGAGCGCAACGTTCCAAGCTTAACATCAGGATGCAGCCGTTCGCGAGCCATCTCTTTGATCGTTCTCTTCGATGCTCAGATGTGGAGCCATTCAAATTGATCAATCGATAAATGAATGTATGAGTCAATCAGTCAATAGCTATAGCGGCATGGGCGTTGCTTTCGGACGTTAAACTGATGAATTAAGAGCGTGATAAAAAAAGGGGTATTGACCAATTCCAGAGGGAGAATCGGGGAGGTCGGAAGGTTAGGAGTTGGCGCTGCGAAACCCTTATGTGTTCGCTGTTGCCAATCACCCTTCCTAAGAACTACAATTAGAGCACTAAAAGGTTCCTAAAATTGAAACTAGCAGATAACTCGCCCCAAACCCCTTTGACTTAGACGGTGCATGGCTTCTATTTACTCCTTTCATGTCAAGCCCTGACAATTAAGGTGAACCTTCATTCACCTATTCACTACAATAACGATCGTTACCGGAGTATTACTGTGGCTGCCGCAGCATCACAAATGTAGCCTACAAGTGACTTGCAAAAGAAATTGCGGTAAAAAAAAAAGCTTTCGTAGTCAGCAGCCGACACGATTAAGGAGAAAAGCTTATGACACTTGTATGCCACAGCGTCACGTGACGACGAGATAACTAACGGATGACACAAAACATTTGTTTGGTACAAATTGGATACGTGCCTTAAATGATAACAACACAACGACTTCTTCGTAGAGCCCTTTTTCAAGAAAGAAAAGTGCGCAGGCTTACAGCGGGGTGTTTGTCGACGACATTATCTTGCTCGCAAGGGTCCTTGGCCAGGTCGAACAGGCACGGACCACGCCCAATGTGGCAACCTCTGGGATTCGCAATGGGCTTACAGTTCAGTAAAGAGCCCCTTTGTGTGGGGTCTGTCAGCGTGAAGCCTTTGCCACGAAGCTGTTGAAGTACCTGTGCAAATGAACATAAACTCTAATCGCAGCACAGTGTGTGTATGCTTTATTTCTACACCGTGAAACCCTTCTAACGATCAGACTGTTGAAGTTCAAAGGCCACATAGCACCATCTACTGACCAATTGGGTGCGCAGGCCTTTACATATGTAAAAAGGGGAGAGAAGGATACGTCATACTTGCTGCGTCTCAAAGGCCACATATCACTACGTATTTCTGTACATGTCTCTTGAGTCCGTAAATCGACAGATATTCCGTACAATTTATTGAAATATTTCTATACGTTTTTACACATAGCGTCAATTGTTTTAAGATCGATAGTTCACCCACCATAGTATCACATCACATCACTCGATCGCGATGATGAAAGTTAAAAAAAAAAGTTGTTTTCGCTTCGCTGATGCCTCTTAGATTACCGGCGGAATGCGTTAACACCGTACTTTGCACGAACAAACACTTAGAACTATTTTTCCGCGTACTATAAAGAAGAGAATTGTATGATTGAGTTCAGGTCCTAATACCTGAACTAACAATTTACTGTTCTTCAGTGCCGTATTATCTTTCAGTGTCACACTTCTTGCCATTGTACGTGCTATTTGGGGTCCTGCTGCTTTCACCATGTGTCCGCAGTATTCAATACACGAATAATATAAAGAAATCCCGATTCACAATATTTCACTGTTGTCCACTGAACGAGGCTACATCGGGCTGTGTATTTATCCTGACTGTGGACATTTATACTGACTATAGAGAGTAGTAAGCAAAAAGTTATCGAGACAGTTAGTTCATTGATAGTTTTATTAAAGTTTCGAAAAAACACCTTGGTAGGCTTTCTTTAGACGGCGTAAATATAGTTTTGTACGGAATTGTTCTCCAACCAGAGTATTATATCACATAACCAACGCTGATGGTTACAGAAATAGTGATTTTCACTCTACAGATGAGCCAACTCTATCCTACTGATCTCTACTAATAACCAATTTCCCTCTTCAGTGCCTTATTGATAAATCTCATTCTAGCTATTCCTTATCCGTAGCATCCCAGAGTAGTTGATTTCACGCCGAATATGGAGAGATGCGAAGACTTAGGTCCATAGATAGCCGACAGAGTTTGTAGAAAGAACTCAATGTATGCTTTCTACGGAAAGCGGGAAATTTTTTTATTAAAGCGAAGCTTTCTTTAGTTGTTCCCCATTTCGCTTGGACGGCTGTGTGGCCGTTAAACTGGGTTGGTTTCAGAGACGCCTAATCAAAAGTGATGGCTTGCTGGTCCGACACTGATACCAGTTCAGGATATATATCCTCGAGAGGATTTGTTACTTGTAACGAAGGTGAATCCTGGGGGCAGCGGTACGTCGCAGCACCCGCACCGTCCATAGAATTAGCCAATAGACCTGACCTATAAGTTTCTCAAGCGACATATATCTCAACAGATCTACACGAGAGCTATCGCATGACTTCGACGATTCTCTTCCGATGGTCTCAGTCCAAATTTCTGCGAGGAATAGTTTTGCAACCTAAGGATAACATCAGTTTATGACTGTAAATGTTGCAGGCAGGCTAATTTTGCACTGAAAGTGTTTCACCGGGAGTTACGCAATGGTTCTCGCGTGACGGCGGCGTGCGGCAGCGCAGTCACTCTCGAATTCCATTGAATTTTTAAAAAATCCAAAAACGCAGCTTCCGTCGGACCTCAAAAACAGCCTTTTGACCAGGGCGTCAGTGTGAGCGCGCAACCAAACGCCAGCGTAGGTTACGAAGCCTTGCGGGAGATTCCGGGTAGTGGCAAATCACACCCATAAGACTTTCGAAGGGTGTGAGAAGTGCCTTCATACTGCGCTTACGCCAAAAATCCGCCGGAAACGCATTCACTCTGGTTTGGCCTTTATAGCTCTTCGAGAGGCACGCGTTCTGGCGCGAAAGCTTTGGATCACCTGAACGTTTACATGTTCTGGCGAACGCTCGGGAAGGACAACTCCACCGAAGTTAACACAAAAATATACACTAAAATACAAACACCAAAATATACAAACACGAAAAATGTACACCAAAAATATACAACATAACACCAAAAATATACAAAAAGGAGGATAAGGGCGCGCATATGGTGGCCCATGTTACCGTGTGTGGTTGTGACGCTCGATTTCCTGAAACAACCATTCTGGTCAGGAGCGGTAACGCCTCTTCTAGACTTGTCCTGGAGGCCTTCTTTGTCAAGACGTACAGAGATCGGTGTATAAGTGAGCCGTCTATCTCATGACTTGATTCACAATTCGACTTCTTGCGCAACCATCTTTGATCTACACGTGTCCGTCCTTATTTTCCGGCATGCGCATGCGCGTCAAGAGGATATATATGTAGAATCATTCCCTTCCATTGAACAGTTGTGAGTAGCGCCTGTCTTTGTCTCCCTTTCTTGTGTCTGTTTTTTTTTTTACTGCGCTAAATTAGTTGTTCATTTACCTAAATATCCTCACTGTAATAAATATGCACCTTGAAGCGCGTCATTCCCTTTATTAAGACGAATGTCGTTCTAGAAGCGTTCGGCTATTCCTCGCTTACGATAACAACCCTCGTCGATGGTTTCGGCAGATTTTGTTTTAACGATGTACTGATTTTCGCACCTTGTAGGTCTCGCCGGAGGAGACGCGTTTCTCGAAATTTGACGATTCCTTGAGCTCAAGACCCACAACTGAGAACCACTTCGACTTCCTCTCCCAGTTGACGCTGCGGTGCTTGGCGATGAAGCCCTTGTATTGACCGAGAAGGATCACGAAATTTTGGCCGGCCAGGTCAAAGCGGTGGATGATGGACTTCCTCGGTGAGACGAGGTTCTTGCTGATCATCGGCCATTGGTTGTACGAGTCGAAGTCGGCCAGGTCTCCTAAAATCTTCGTATCCCCGCCTGCGCAAGACAGGGTCGTCATTCTTGTCTGTGCAGGGATTGAAAGGTTAAGAAGCGGTGTCAGCTCGGGAGCCAAATCCGGTATTCTTATGCAAATACACCTGGAACACAGACATGTTTCTCGTAAGAAACCACTGCACTAATATGTAGAAAATATGGTGCATTCGTCCGCTTCAGGCACCGTGTGCACAATTGCGATGACAAAAACAAAAAGAAAAGAAAAAAGAAAAAAAAAGGCGTATTCACTTGCGCTGAATTTCCAGAATGACACACGAGTTTGGAGATACGAGCCAAGAAACTCCCCGTAAAAATGTACTGCTGTTCCAGTTAATTCTTTACCAAACCCCCATTTAGTTTTGAAGCACAAAGGTAACTGGAAGGCCCACGTATTTCGTCCCACACATTGGGAAATAATGTCTCGAAGTTAGTGTCATCTTGGATATTCATTTCAAGTGGATAGGTCCTGCAAGCTCACAGGCTGCAATTCGTAAGTTGCAATATGTGTCGTAAACTAATTGTTTAGGATTTTATTAGCTCATTTCTTGTTAATTAGCTGAATATGTGCTTTTATTTCTCGTGCTAGTAATGTCCCCCTCTTCGAAAAAACCAGCTCAAGGACAAGACTGTCCTTGAGTTTGTGGTATATTTGGCACTATTTAGTTTGTATTGTGGTACATGCTAAGTTTTGTTATTTTATATAAATAGTCACAATTATCAGATGCCAAAAGACAATCACACTAATAAATGCATAGCGGACATTATCCGTAGCTTTAATTGAAGTGTGCAAATCGTAAATAAATGGGAATAAAAGTGCACAAGAAAAAATATGCCCGTAGGTGGCATACGAATGCAGGTATTCACATTACGTTTGTGATGCTCTTACCAATTGAGCTATCGTGGAGTCGTTTTTCCGTCCATTTTCAGAAGGATTTACGTACTTATATACTAGAACTATAACCCTGGGAGTGTTAGCCAGTGCCACCGTTCATGGCCATGGCAGTAGATGTAGAACATTCTATATACACACCAGGCGTCACGTTGTACGTGAACTTATTGGGTGAAGGCAACTGGCCAATAAACGCTCACACACTACCTGACGGCATCAAAGCTGGTATATATATATATATATATATATATATATATATATATATATATAAAACTTGACAAAACTGATTGACGATTTCGCAATACTGCATCCGTTCCACAGCTGTACTTTTTTTGTGATTTGGAAATGCAAGAAATGCGGTGCACCTAAATTTTCGATGTAGAGAATTAACCGGCGCGTAAACGGTTTAAAAGGCAAACCACGGGAAATTATGGAGCTTAACATCCCATAGCCACCCACGAGCTATGAGACACATCATAGAAATATCGCAATTCTTTAAACTTTATGGAGCATTTAAAGTGGATACGTTCATGTTATACTCGTACGTTACAGATTATGCTAAATGTTTCGATTGTTTGAACGCGTTTTTTTTTGAAGTCCTGCTGAAAATTAGTAATATATTTCATAACGTTGTATAAAAAGCACATTTTGTTTGATTTAAACCACTGAACTGATGCCGTACAAGAAGTTCAATATGTGTAATGAACTGTACAGTGGATACGTTCATGTTATACTCGTACGTTACAGATTATGCTAAATGTTTCGATTGTTTGAACGCGTTTTTTTTTTGAAGTCCTGCTGAAAATTAGTAATATATTTCATAACGTTGTATAAAAAGCACATTTTGTTTGATTTAAACCACTTAACTGATGCCGTACAAGAAGTTTCAATATGTGTAATGAACTGTACAGTTCCAGAACTCCCAACTTGACACCTGTCTCTTCCTGAATTAAATGTTGCAGCACATATACGTGAAAACTGTAGTAGGTCCAACTGGAAAGCATGCGCCCATAGACATCTAGGGCTTAACATTTTCGTTAACAGCCACGCTAAGCCCGATGCTCCCTTCTGCCACAATGTCTTGCGCCTATCAGCTGGTGGTTAGGTGGAAGGCATTGTGGGAACAGGAAGCGCCGCGCCACGCGCGGCCCGCACGCTGCAGGCAAGGCGAACAGGCAAGACAGCACTCAGACTTCCCATACTGCCTTGCGGTCACCGCTGACGGCGGTCGCTCATTTCTGGAAAGGCCCATTCAGTCGGTGAAAATGGGGCCACTCTCATATTTCATAATTGCCACAAGTGATACCATTATATGGAGCAATATCTTGGCATCGAAAACAGCTCAAGTAAAAACAACAATTTAAGCCAGTTCCACGCTTGTGAAATCTGATAAAACAGTGGAACTTTGCAAGCGTGGGTGCATAGCGTAGTGGGTATGACACTCGCCTTCGAACTGCGAGTACCTCGGTTGAAATCCCGCCTCTATCTCTTTCTCTCTATCTCTGTTTCTCTTTCTGCTTCTCTCTCTGTCTCTCTCTCACTCTCATTTTCTCTTTCTCTCGCCCATAGCAAGTTGTGTTACAATCGTCGGTACAACGCAATCATATGGTTCCCATAAATGCATGCTCTGCAAGCGTGGGTGTGTAGCCTAGTGGTTGTGACGCTCGCCTTCGAACCCTCGGTACCCGGGTTCGAATACGGCCTCGTCAAGAAAGGCGCTTTCGATTTTATTTATTTCTCTCGCTCTCTGTCTGCCTGTCTTTCTTTCTCTCTCTGCACCTCCTCTCCTCATTTCCCGCTCTCTCCGCTTCGCTCGAAACTGCGAACACAATCGCTCCGTAGGGGTCAACCTCGACCTTAAACAGCTCTGCTGTTAAAAGCGGCGTCACGTGAGAGCGTATAGCCAACACGCTGTCTACATCGTGTGCTGATAACCGACGATGCTATCGCTGATGACTTGACTAGCAAAAAACCCAGACGCCACTTATAGGCCCACGTCCTTACTTTGACACTATGATTCGCGCTTTTGGAATGCGCTAGACTGTTTCTTATTGATTGCGGGACGCCTCCGAAGGCAACGATGACGCATCTAAAAACGCAAGGCATTGGTGATGGAATGCTGCCACATGAACTCAGCTTGTGCAAGACAGGGACGAATAATTTTTCTTGCAGTGAGCTTAATCGGGCTGACGGCAACTGTATCCACTTTCTTCGCGCCCCATCGAGGCTCTGCAACGCCACCTAGATAGCACAAGGCTTGTTCACTCCGATCCACGACGTCATGCTACCCGCCCCGGCTGCCATAGAATCTAATGGGGACGCTCCCGAGTAAGCAGTTGTAATCTCGACGTCACCGCTTTCGTCACGCCAGGCATGGCAGTGGAAATTTTGGCCCAGGTAGCATGACATCATGGATCGGAGTGAACAGGCCTTGTGCTCCCTAGGTGGTGTTGGTCTCTGTCCACTTCACCAGGCGCGCCCCGCCTTCCCCTCCACTCGCTTGCGTACCGGCGAGGTTTACGATTGTTGGAAGCCAGTCCGTAACGTGCACCAGTTGACTGGACACTCGCGGTGACCGGTCGCCCAGCAGCGGGCTCCATACAAAGGCGGGTACCCGGATGCCACCTTCGAAGTACGTTCCCTTGGTGCCTCGCAGGGGCCAGTTGAAGGACCAGTTGCTGCTCTCGTCTTCCCGATCCGGTAGGCCACCGCTGGAGGAGACGAATATCAGCACCGTGTCGTTTAGCATGGTCCGGTTGTGCAGCGCGGCGAACACCTTGCCCACGGAGTCGTCCACTTCGGCCAGGGCGCCTGCTCGTCGCCAACGCGCGTGCGCCGAACGTGTTGGAAGGAAGCAAGAGTGTGCTTCTGCACGTTAAGTTGGTCAACCTCGCTATGTAAGTACCGCATTACAGCATCAACATGCTACCTGGGTGTGTTTAAACAAAACTCTCCCAATTTAGCCTACCAGTGACTTCTTAGACAGAAAGTCTGAGCGTGTATTCTGCAAGTGTCCACTAAGTGATCTCAGGAAGAGTGGCTTGTTGGGCTAGTTCGTACATGGTTATACTAGTAGAATGCAGGCAAACTTGAAAAAGAAGAATATCAAGAGGAAAACATAGACAAACGACAGGAAGCTGGCTGGAAGCCACCTTCCTGTGGATTTGTTTGTTTGCCTGTCGATATTTTTTTAAATTTTTAATGTTTGCTGGCATTGTCGTAGTATGTCCCCTAAGTGCGCTTTCCATTTCCGCGAGCACTGATTGGACAGACCGTGAGAGCCGGCGCTGACTATTGGCGCCTGCCCTACTGGCTTCAAGTTCTATCCAATCAGCGCGCACTGAAGTGAACAGTCTACTTAGTGGACACTTACAGAATACACCCCAGGTCAGCCCAGGAAGGCTGTAGGCTACACTTCCCGCGAGCGAAAGAGATTCCCAACCTGTGGGCCGAATTTCGCACTCAATAAGAATACTGTTATATTATAGAGGTGTATTTGCTGCTTGGAATGAATATCATAAAGAAACTTGACATGCTAAACTTCTCCCAAAATATGAACAGTGTTACTGAATAGAGCTGTGTTTGTGCCATTCAACGAACATCATGAGGACGATTGATGCACCTCATCCAATGTTGTGAGGGATTCGAAAAGCATTTTCGGCTCGGAAGCTTGGAACTCCACACCAGCAAACGTCGTTTTGCAAGTATACCTCCGCATTATATTTTGTGAATTCTAAGAAAGGCAGCGTTTCACAACCTTAGATGGCCTTTGTCCACCTATGCGACATTCTTAATGGAGAGGTATGAGTTGACTGTTAAGAAGCAAGTTTGTTGTGGCACAAAAAAAAAAAAACGACTACAATCATCATTTTCCAGAGTTAGGTCAAGGAAGACACGAACGCTGCAGGCCCCGTTCTCGATCGAAACCAATCTGGAAAATTCGTTTTAGCACGCATTAATTCGGGCGTGACGTAAAACAAATTCGGAACAGGATCATGTCGCCGACAGCGTGATCTTTACTTCGTAGCTTTATACCGCGTGCACTTGTTGCGGGCCTACAAGTCGCATAAGATAGATGCCATCTTACCGGCCAGTAGGACCCTTTTTCGATGTGCGATGGGCGCGAATGATTCGAGGTGCTCGGGTGGACACTGAACCGAACCGTAGTCGTTCGCTGCCTGGACACCTTGATGAGCAACCAGCATGAACAGAGGCTGTAACAAAAACGTCAACAATGTTAAGGCTGCACAATGGGAGAGAAAACAGCAGGACACACCAAAACAGAGAATGAACGAAGACACAAAGAAAGAATTTTGATATTTGAGCACTGTTATAATTGTACTGGTTACAGAGCGCAAGCTTCTATCGCTTTCTGGCACAGTGAGTGAGTGAGTGAGTGAGTGAGTGAGTGAGTGAGTGAGTGAGTGAGTGAGTGAGTGAGTGAGTGAGTGAGTGAGTGAGTGAGTGAGTGAGTGAGTGAGTGAGTGAGTGAGTGAGTGAGTGAGTGAGTGAGTGAGTGAGTGAGTGAGTGAGTGAGTGAGTGAGTGAGTGAGTGAGTGAGTGAGTGAGTGACGGACGGACGGAAAATCATGCGGGTGCACGCATTGTATAAATCGATGTAGCGAAGCTTTCTGTGCTGTTTGCTTTGGTTGACGATAACAAGCGGCGATGTCGACGATAAATGTTTAATTTCTTCTGCGTGTAGTGCAATACGACAGTGGTGAGTTAATGTTAAACGTTACCTTGCGTGCCCCACGGCTGCTTGTCTACATAGTACAGAGTAAACACAGCGCGACATGTTTGCTTGGCGCGTTGTTGTACGCTATTATTCATAAACGCCGTGAAGGTTGGTATTGTGATTGCCTCACATTGCCCATCGCATCATGGCAGAAGTGTTTACCTTTATTTGAATTATTGGACGCCAGAACCACAATCGGATTATGAGGCACGCCGTAGTTGTGGCCTCCGCATTAATTTTGACCCTCTGGAGTTCTTAAACGTGCACCTAAATCTGAGTAAGCTAGCGTTTTTTTGTATTTCCGCCCCGTGGAAATGCGGCCGCTGCGGTCAGGATCGAACCCGCCACCTTGAGCAACGCAATAGCCGCAAACCTACCGTGGCGGGCAAAGAAGTGTTGATTTGATGTAAAGACGCATCCGTAGTGCCACCGCTAGAATGAATTAATGCGACTTTGCCTCAGCATGCCCTGCGTCGCCGGTGTCCGGCAGAACAAATAACGCTCAGCACAAGTATTGCGGTGAGCACAATCGTCGATAATCGAAATCTGAACTGCGGCTGAGATGCGTCGATTATTTATACATGACTCACTCAACCTTGCAGCATAATCGCTTGTACTCGCTTAAAGGCGCCCTGAACCACCCTTAGGGCTTGGTAAAAAAAAATATCCGGATAGCATACGCTATAGAAGGTATCTCATACAAATTTTGCGTGTGTAGCTCACAAGCGGAGTGCGAAGTCACCTTTTTCTCAAATACACTTTTTTTTTTCAACGGAGGCATTCTCCTCACCCTCAGACCCGTACAGGGGCTGTCGACCCGCATCGGGTCTACAGGCCCTGTGTTCGAATCCTGTTGTCAGACTATTTCAATAATGTGCATTTAAGAATTTATAACGCAGTATTTTGTCGAAAATGATCAGTTTGCAAGTCATGAAGCAGTTTGAAGCCAGAAGAACGAAGTTTATCCTGAACTGGGCCCACCATTCCCATGTTGGCTGGCCCACCCCGCATGCAGGTCCAGTAGACACCTGCGTCACAGTTCCCTCTAGTAATTGCATGATACTCCAGGGAAGGTGCAGAGCCACGGACGGACAGATAGGCTGACAAAAAGGAAAACAGACAGACAGTCAGATGAATAGTTGTCTATATAGATTGGTAGCTATAGGTTGATTCAGCCATAGTGTCAAATTACACGTGCTGCAACACCTGGCTACGGCAGAGGCCAGAATGACGTTTCGTGTTAAAATATTACACCTGTATACCGAGTTTCAACGGCATTGATAGAGGACCACGCTACCGGTCTTATTTTCAATAAGCTCACCTTCGACTTGTCATGGTGCGCGATGATTTCCGTTGCCCTTTCCGTGAAGACGCGGGTCGCGTACGTGCCCGTCTTGTTCCACAGCACCTCCCGATTCAGCCGCAGGTCGTACCCGTGAAAGTAGTCGTACTTCCGCTGGTGCAAATAACATACACTTCACTCACTCAGGACAAAAGTTATCTAGGTGTTGCCGTACAAATGAAATGCGCTTGCTGCTCACAAACCACCGACTAACCAAATTTGAGTTCTAGTGCCCACAGTAATACGCGCAATGACGCACATTTACACTACGCTCAGACATTTCGACGACGGTACTTGTTTCAAGTGAGATGACGTGGCCTATCTTCCCTACAGAAAGTTGTGCACAACAGTGGTTGCTGCACCGGTGTGTATGAACGCCTACGGTACATCCTATTCTTTAAGCGATCGTTCATTTTCTACCTCCCGGGTCTTGGTGTCGGTGAACGGCTGCGTTTTCGATGAGTAAACTCAACCGAGCTCTGAGGCAGTGTAGGAGTAAACTGGACTACTCCCCGAGATGGTGCGATCGAAATTGGAACCGAACCCGGTGACTGGGTAATCAAAGGGGGTGACTTGGCCTGCCGACCCTTACACCAGTGTGCTACATATGCGCCCTCGCAAACTTGCCACGTCGTTCGCAAAGCGAGCCGATCGTGGGGGTCGTGCGATTCTGATAACAATGATTCCGCTGTCACATTGCACGATATTACATTTGCTATTAACCATATTACAACTGTTATGTTATAAAATCTGAACGTATAGCCTTTTTGCCTCTTTCTCCGGATCGGGCGACAGTGTCTCGTTGAGTGCACGTAGCAGGGAGTCTGTGAAGCAGCTGTGGCACGGAGAGAGAAAGCACGTAGAACATTCAAGGTACCAAATGACAGATACAAAGCATGCTTAGCTGAATAGGCTCAGCAGAGATTCTCCATGTTCACACGGCTTTGCAGAAGTTGCACATATCAAGTGTCTCTCTTAGTGGCATTTAGTTGTAACGATACCAGAACGCTTTGCTTAACGTTCGATCTAAGTGCGTTGCATCTCTCGTAATTTTTTATGTTCTTCTTTCTTCCTACCACCTTTGAAATCTTTTCCCACCCATGAGCCGGGTAGTGAATCAAAAATATTCAGGCGGGTAACGTCTGTGCACTTGCTCTTCCTAGAAAATTCACTATTGGGAGTCACTGACTAGTCACTTGTAGTGTCAACCATTGATATCCTCCAAATAATCGCAGAAAGTCAGAAGAATAAAAAAAAATGTTTTGGAGTGTTCAAGTACGGGACCGAGACAAGCACGGCGATTACGCAGCTTACATTTGTTAGAGCACCTCTTAAGGTCCAATATGTTGCGCTGTAAACTATATGCTTCTGCAGTCATCTGTACGTGGTCAATGAAATTTATGCGAGACACATGCAACTCAAGCAGAAATTAGACGCAGACTTCATGTCAGCACGTTGATCTCATGTCCTCTCGAAATGTTCGCTGAGGCGGAGTTTACGAGATAACGCCCATTTGTTTATTATTGCCGAGTCAGGCGTATTTGTCTAGTGTAAACATGCACACGTCTCACATCTGACGACACGTGGGTCCAGTAGTCCCCCGGTCCGCTCCACTTCGCGAAGGCCGTGTCGAAACCGCGGTTCTCGGGTGTGAACTCGTCCTTGAAGAATCCCAGGCTCCACTGCTCCAGTGCGTTGGAGGAGAAAGAAATAGTGAATAATATCATAAGCATTTCTTGATGATCAAAGCTTCAATTTATGCTTTACCTAGCACCTGAAAATACCTTGAGCTGCCCAAATTATTGATCTCCAGCATTCACAGTAGACATTTGCCACTTTTTGTGGCAATTCCCAGGAAAAAGAGACAGTACATGAGGTACATGAGGTATGATTCTAGCGCAGCCTACTTACGGAGTGATCATCCTGCAAGTTATGCGGGCTGGCTGATGGGTGATAAGGTGCATAAGTCACTGCTACATTTTTTTTTACGTGAGCTTGTCCTTCCTGCGTGGAGGGAGCCTAGTCGATTCTGCAGGCATTCTCAATAAAGTTGTTCTCTCTCTCTCACGAAGACATTCGCCTTTTCAATTAGCTGACCTCGCACATTGAGCAGGGCAACGTTCTCGAAAGCAGTCTCCGCAACAGTTCCCTCATGAGTCGTGAGCCAGGAGTGGGGTGAGAGCCTTGAGGGTGCCTAAACCCAGCAGCGTCACAAGAACATAGAGCACCAGCTGTATAACCAAAAAGCACTGGTTCCTCCTTTCTTTCCGTGTTTGACTATATTTAGTAGTATAAGTTTTATTTAAAAAAAATTAAATCCAGGTCCAGTGGGTGGGTCCCTCAGTCCAGGGCCCCACTGGCGATAGCGGCACGCCGGGCTTGGTCGAGAAGGGTCAGTTGGTCCTCCCGCACTGTGCTGGCTAGCCACACCTCCCACTGCCTACTTTTGGAGTTTTGCCCCAAAAGGGGTGATTGGATTTCTTGTGGCCGATTCTAGCACGACCATGTGATATGGTCAAGAGATGGCCGCCCCCCGCACCAAGGGCAAGTGTTGGGGTACCGGGTGGGGTGTATGTGGTGTAGTAGGAGTAGGTGTGGGTATGTACGGGTTTGTAGTCGGCGCCAGTCCCGCATTTGCGCTGAGTCCAAGGATGGGTTTGGAAAGCTATACCATTGCCTTCCTCGTCTCTGTGCCTCCAAGATATTATTTATTGTGATCGGAGATTCTACGAGAGTGCGTTCCGTCGCTCGGATGCTATATTCTTGAGTATATTTAGTGTGTCTTAAAAAAAAACACGTTTACTTCGTAGAACAATTTGAGGACCAGATTGTGGAAACTGGTGGCAATAGCGGAGGTAATTCTCTGCGGGCGTGGCTTGAGCACTAAGTATTTGTGACTTAGCGATACATTCGCTGAATTTAGTGAGCTTTTAGTAATGGTAACATCAGCTCAGTCATTTTCGAGTTTTAGTGGCTTTTTCTGAGACGTGAATAGCCCGTAAATTGTCCCGGTAAAATTGCACAAGCAAGTTTGACCAAGTTCAATGTCAGGCGCCTATTTTATTCCAAGGAAGGTATCTGCGCCTCAATTTCGGTCTACTTCTCAACACACACGGAAGAGCTTGTCACCAAAGCTGATTTTGTAGATAAAACACAATGTTGAGATCCTGGTGCCCTTTTTATAGAAAATCTCAGTTTGCCTTTTTCACACTAAGACCGCCGATTCGCCCCCGCGAGTGGGAATTTAAAGTTTTAGTTTAAAATCTATTAAGAAAACGTCTAGGAACAATTAAAGCACAAACAATACAGAACTCAGAGCACGACATATTCATGAGTATGGTCTCCGTTTTGGGACTTTCTCGATAAAGATATTGCATTTTGAGCGGCAATCATGTGAATCGTTGAAAATTTTAGATGTTTGCGTGAACGGCTTGCATTCTGCAAGTTGTAACACTTGCTCTAAGAAAAGCAACTGAAAATGGCGAATTCAAACACTGACGGAATTTTAGTCATTTACAGAGGTAACCCTAGCTTAATTGCTGGCGCATATAAATACACGAAAGAAAAGGTTTATTTTCTAACTAAATGCGCAAAACACATCATGAATAAGCATAATGAGTAAATTTATGCTTATAAGTAAATTGAGTAAGCATAATGAGTAAATTTATGCAGCAATAGGAAGGAGACACCAGGAAGAAAACGGGAAATGGGGTTCCCCCAAGCCACCTATCGCTTTGTTTGCAATTTCTACAGACAGCTACAGTGTACATTTCATTGGCTTTACATCCCTCGTGTGACACCACTGCAGCCGGAAATCTTGTTGCAGCCGGAATATTGTGTCGCCGAGAGAATAACGCCTTTGTATCTGCATTGCCCCGTTCTGTGAAGAATTCGCTTCTTCGCTGAAACACCCATTTGTGCATATGAACGTCGTGAAAGCATAAGCGCCAGATTACGCAGAGTTGAAAATAGATGGAAACTATACGCGAGCTCAGTTTCCACTATATAGTATTACTAATCGTGGCCCAAGAATACAGACTCACGACTCCGACGAAGTGCGTAGCGTAGCCCAAATTCTTCAGGAACATCGGAAGCGTCGTGAAGAGCGTGGGGAGCGCAGTCGGTTGCGAAGGATGGATCGTTCTTGTTATACCTACAGGTGAAAAAAACGTGTTTTGTAGCTTTAGCCTCTGTATCCAATACGACGACGTATCTTAAAATAAGCACACTGTCACGTTGTTCAACGCCCTCTATAGTCCGAGTGATCGAGAGTGGCCGAACTAGGAAAGCTCAACTTGGAGTGACAAGGCGGGCCTCTTGTCTTCGTTTGGAAGACAAAGACGAAGAACCTTGTGAAAACATTGGCTCCAGATTGACCGTTTCCTTGTTAAGCGTTATGTTAAGCTTGTTTAACGTGAAAGTGTCCAGCCTAGAGCCAATAATTTGACAAGGGTTTTTGTCATCGTTGCCCTGAGAACCAAGTGCCGTCGCGACACCACTTTCGAGGCACCAAAGCTTTTCACGCCTGCTAAACCGAGGCCGCTCATTGGCCTGTAGCCCTGTCATTACCTCTGCGCAGCTTCATTACCTAAAATGTAAGCAACTTGCATTGCGACGCTCTACGATAGGAGTTTCATCATGAAATATAAAGTTAGAAGCCAATAAGAATGCATGTTAGTTTCATCACCAGGAAAGCTTCGTAGGTGAGCAAGAATAAGTTGCGTTTCCGTGTTTACGATGCATTAGGTATGCTAATTCAGCTAACCAAGAGACCAGTAGACAATCAAGGAAAAGCAGATCATTCCGCAAAGTAAATCACATGAACACTAATAAAGCAAAATGGCGCGTGCGAAAATGATGGGGACACACAGGTTTAGTAGGCGGAACAAGTTTGATGAAAAGGCATTTTCGCGAAAATCCGCCTTTACTCTAATTTGTGCGCCACGTTTCCCTGTCACGCCGACATGAAGACTTCGGCCACGCGAGCAAGGTGGCGCTCGCGTTGTACCTGCTCGGAAAGGATACACCCCGGTGAGGAGGCCAATCCTCGAGGCCACACCGGAAGGTGGGGTGTAGTACTTGTTGAGGATGACGCCGTCCGCCGCCAGGGCGTCGATGTTGGGCGTGCGCATTTGGCGCGAACCGTGGAAGCCGACGTCAGCCCAACCCTGAGCAACAAATTTTGTGGAATAGAATGTAGCGTACAATTACGCACCCTGGTTTGTGACATCTTTTGCTTACACAATCTGTCTCATAAGCAGACATTTTAGAGCATCCGTATGGCATAGCTAGTGCAGTTTTATTGCGATATATGGTCACTCCAGGCACATTTCTGCCGTCGGCGTCGCCATCGCCGTGAAGTTCCGTATAAAGTCCACGGGCGATAAAATCGTCGCCGCACGCCGTGTGATCTTTGTGTTAGTGAAAGCGTGCAAGGGTGAGCCGGCGATCGCGGCTCAATCTCGCGTACGCAAGGGCGGTAAAACGGAAGGAAGCGCGCCTTCTTCCAGACGCCGCGCAACGCTCCGGAGAGGGGGTAGGGAGGTAGGGATGGGCTGGCGGGGGGGGGGGGGGTTATTCCGCGCCCCCCTAGCGACAGCACGCGCCCGCCGAGCCGCCAGCCTCCGCAAGGCGCCGGGGGGAGGGTGGGGAGGGGAGAGGCCGCGTACTACGGCGCGCGCTCCCACACGGGCGGCTGTATCATGAAACCCATCTGCGGCGGGGGCAGAGTCCTTCCTTTTCTGCGCTGTGTTTTCGCGGCTTAAGTTCGCATTGAGTGGCGGGACGAAGGTCAAATCGCTAGCTGCTGCTGACGCGCTTACTCACTACAGCGTTTTGACAGAGAGTTTCCGCGGTCATCGAGTGAGATTCGTTCATGTTTGCTTGTGCGCGCGTGACACCATGCCTGTGAATTTAGTTAGTATACCTATGTTTGGAAGTTTATACGGCCGATAAAATTATAATCCTTACTTGGCGTAGCTGTCCCCTACAAGTTTGCTATCACAATCAATGCTTCGCCTTCGACTTTCGTTTTCTTTTTGAAGGAACAATCAATCAAACAAACAAACAAACAAACAAACAAACAAAAATGCTACGGCAAGCATAAGCTTCCAATCTTGCAATTCCAACTTTAAACCTGCAGTCGCCGGCGTACTTTAGAGAAATGAAACCATCAAACAGCGCAAACAAACAGCGCAAATAAAACATACACATAGCGTTGTAATAGTGCCCGTCGTGTCCGTTCTTGTGTTTTTTGTGTTTGTTTTACGTGCGCTGGCAATGGCTTCACCACGCACTTTTGTCATTCATGATAGCACGTGCAGCAAGCGGGGCGTGAATTGATGCGATCGCCACTGGTTTCTGCATCTGCAGAGGCTTTTCGAACACAATATTAGCCGCGAAATCGGCTTTAAGCTTACATGGAATTATGCGTAGCTGGAACATATTCTTCAGCCTTGGAACAACGATGTTACCGCTTTGCGCGCGACTCCGGCGCTCTTAGTTTATCTCCGCGACACTGACCTTCAACAGAAACTCTCCATGGTTGTTACCATCTGTAACGGTGCTTGTTGTTACTTTTGCATGATGTGTGCCTGTGTACCGTGTATGAGTGGATGCCAGGCAAAAGGCCAGGCAAACATCTCCAGCAGCCATTGAAGAATGCCTATCTCTCTCGCCCTCTCTCTCTCTCTCTCAAGCGTAGAGGAAAGGACGTCAACAAGCACAAACATTTCTCGTCAGTATCGCTTGACATTTGCCTAGCGCAATCCCTAATTCTACATATCCGGGTTACGCTCAGTCAGTTGTCTAATTGAGATTAAAAAAAAAAACCTGCATGCAAACTCACCAAACTTTCAACCATGATGACGACAACGTGTGGCTTTTGATGTCCCCAGACGAGCGCAGGCCACGACAGCATGAGTAGTGCTATCGCGATCCATTTGTTCAACAACATGGCCACCTCTTCTCGGTCAACACTGGTGAGCTACAGCCTGCTCGCGTGCCTTCCAGAGAAGGGGACACTGCCGTACATCATCGCTGGAGCCCATCAGTACTTCAGACACAGCCGGTTATGTCCCATGCCACACGTGGATGCAGTTAATGCCCCACGTCTTCTATGCTAGGACCTTGAGGTGCTTGCTTTGCCAGCTTCCTTGCTTGCCGGCCGGCATAGTTCGGGCAATTTGACGGGTGCGTTACGTCAGCCAGTGCAAACAGAACGTAGGCGACAATTTAGTCTTACGTGGCAATTTCCATTGTGGGTCTAGTCGTCTTGCGACACCACGCTACGCCATGTTGACATTGATTTGACCTGATAATGATGATAATCTCGAAGGTTGTGGCGCATACCCTCTAAGGGGGCTAGACAGGACCGAGGCGGCTCAAGCAAAAAGCCTCAGCAAAATTAACTTTCCAAAATCAATAAACAAAGCGGACAAAATAAAATAAGAAGTGTAATTGAGCAATCACAATTGGATGATGCAACTTTTGTGTCTGTTTGAACTAAATGAATGAAGAAAGAACTACTAGGAGGTGATAGATGTGCGTTGATGGGAGCGGCGGGTATGCCTTATAATTTGTGCTCTACATGATAAAAACGTTCGGAAGAGTCAATAGCAGGCCAGACTAGCCTACAAGAATTTTCGACGCCCTCCTGCTCCTAAAAGAGGAGGAACGGTGTAAGGAACGGTGATCTGCTCACTTAGGCAGCTTCTTAACGGACAAGACCCGCCCTCATTTATTTAACTATATGCCATGTGGCAAGCGAGTGGTAAACACAAAAAAAAAAGATTAGACCTTATTTATTTATCTTAATTCTTCTGCAGGGATCGGTAAATAACCATTATACAGGATTGACCAAGGGTCTGGTGGTACTAGACGATAAGGCCAAGTGCGCTCATAATAATAAAGAAGAGACTGAAATAAAAAATAAAAATAAATAGAAAATATAACAAGATGAAGAAATATTTTAGCGCGATAAATGCGTTGAATAAAAACAGAATAGGCAGAGAAACTTAATGACACAGCGAACCTCCCTATGAGCGCATTTGAAAGCTCAGGCTCCCAAAGGAAGAATATTGTAATGGGTTTAATTCGGGAATGACCGGCCATATGTCGATCAGACTGTACTTGTAAATCCGGTTTGCTTACTGTCACGTCTGCCGGAAAGACAGCGTAGCGGTCCTGCCGTGACACATACAGGCTTTATTTAGCCATCAACTTGGCAGTGACGGCGGACTGCCCGGCCCTACGCTACAGCAAGACGCGCGCCGGCTCGGTCGCCGGCGCTTTTAAGCACAACAGAGCCGTGATAACGCGTGTGCCACTACAACATTGCATGCCTAGCTGGAGCACCCGATGACCTGATATATCGCGTCATATCATATCTTTCCGATCGCGCGGGCGTCGCATATCACACTTCCGCCCATGTTTTAAGTGCGAATGCACTTCTTAAGCGACCCCGAAAACTCCGCCGGCATCCGCGCTCCTCCTCCTCTCCCCTAGCAACGGCGCGAGGAGCGGAGAGGAGCGTCTGTAGCAACGGCGCAGCGACGTCACGCCCCACGTGACTGCGCGCGCTCCGCCCTCCGCTCCGTGGCTGCGCGCGCCCCGCGCCGGCTCCGCACCGCTCTCCGCGCCGTGACGTCACGGCGCGTTGTGCAGCTGGCGCCTCCGCGCCGTGGCTGCGCGCGCCGCGCCGGCTCCTCGCACCCTCTCCGCGCCGTGACGTCACGGCGCCATGCAGCTGGTGTGCCTCTCCCCCCGTTAGGTTTGCACTCACCCTCGGCCGCCGCCTCTCCCCTCGCGCTGACAGCTCCCTCCTCGCCCGGTAACAGCCCCTCGTGTGCGTACTCTCCCCACCGCTCACCCCCTCTCCAACCGCCTGGCGTGTTTCGCTCCGCCGTCACGTGTTGTGTGTGTGGCGCCGGCGCGTCAGTCGTGCTCTCTCGCTGTTTTCTTTTCGCCCTCATTTAATTCCTTCGATGTCATGAAAAAAACTGGGCCAAGAGCATGCCTTGTTAAGTTATTTTGTGTACGCGTCTGGCTAGTCGGGGCAGGTAATCGAAATTTCAGCCAACGACAGAGTGCATGGGCCACAGACCCCTAGCACTAGAAAAATGTGATGTATAAGGGTTTCGTGAACACAACCAACGACAAAAAGAAAAAGAAGTTACCGTGACAGACGTAGAAGCCATGAAAGAGATAACGTAATCAAGGTCTTATTAACAGCGCCAATCAATACTGGTATCAAAATATCAAACATAAAAATAAAGATTACTTTGTTCCCGCTTAGGACTTATCAACGCGAAAGATGAAACAAGAAAGAATCGTCGGCCCTTCCCCTAAAGGAAAAGGGGAGGTAAGCGAAGCTTGTCCTGGGTACAGCTTGTGTTTGACGTTTATGTTTCTTGTGAGTAATTTGACCGGGACAAAGGGAAGGTCAGGTGATCTGCTCGGCGTTGGCGGAGTGCCGCAGCTTCAGCGGCCTGTCCACGACGCTCCCTTTCACGGGCGATCTCCCGTCGGCAATCGGCGAGAGCTGCCTGTTGCTTCGGGCGTACGCACAATGCGCGGCCAGTCCCATCGGTTTTCCGAGACTGACGGAACGGAAACGAAGGAGGCGCAGCGTGCGAAATCCTTTCCTGTTCTTTCCCTCCCCGGTGGAAGCGAAACGGCTCTGATTGGCTGCGAACGTGGCGTGACGGCGCGCCTACGCAGCTGGCAGCCGTGCCTAATGACGCACGCTCCGGAGCCGGCGAGCCGCTGCTGCAGCCGGAGCTTTAGCGTTACATAGCCGGCGCATGCTAACGTATACAAGCTTCGCTTGAAAAAAAAAATCATGAGCCATTCCACTCCGTGAAGGTGGATGACCAGCGAAGCTGTGTAGCGCACGACCGAGCGGTGGCCCAGCATTTTAAACAAAGGTACCCACATATTTATTGTCCTGATCGGTGGGCATCGTGACGATAAGTACGCACACGCATTCGCGCATCACCTCTGTTATTAAATCTGCCCGTCACGTAAGACGGACATACCCTCTTAAGCAACGGCTCATACCCCCGTAAACGCGGCCTCCCCATTACGACGACACAAGAGAAGTCAAATTCTAGGTAGAAATAATGAGCGGCAACGCAGCCTGACGACGAACACGTGAGCAGTGGCACGAGCGCGTTGGCGCGGTTGCGCCGAGGGGCGCCAAGCCTTTCCCCTTGGTCGCCTTATCAGGCGCACACTACGTCACTCACTACGTCATACATTCACAGAGACACATCGTTCTAGACACAGGTGGCCGTTAAACCGAGCTCCGACGCGAGCGGCGATATGCGTTTGCTTTTGTTGTTGGCTCTTTCACTCGCACATTTAGGGGAGAGTTTTTCCCGCGCGGAAGCCATAAAATCCCGGATCCTTGCCGCAGACAGCTTCGCTGTATAATGTATTCATGAAGTCAGTAGGGCGGCGCACCACGCGCTTACGACAGGGTTAAAAGGAAGCTGAGAGTGGGCGGAAATTAGATAGACAACATGGTAAAAGGAATGAAAATAATAATAAAAAAAGGCAACAGACTTGTGTGACCTTTGTAGGATCACAGAACAATTCCCGGTGAAGGTTTTTGTTTCCGGAAGTCGTCAGATTAAGAAATTCAGTTGCCTATAATTAAACCACGTACCTTAAACGCTGCATGTAATTTTGTATAGAGAAGCAGTTCATCCACACGTTTTACTTCGCGAGAACACTGGCGAAAACGTTCCCCCAATTTTAACAAAATTTGATTTTGGTAGAGTTGGTTGTTATGCCAGAGCAGCGGGCTATATTCCACGTTGTTCATAAAATGCCCTTAGAATAATTCGAATGCCATGCATACGTAATGTACACTATGACCGTAATGACCATAATTAGTCCACACACATCGAACTTTACCTACACATTACCCACAACTTGCCCTTAATTTTAAACTAATATAAACAATTGGCCTCGTTTAGTACTACGCAGATACGGGGAAACATACTACAAACCTCGTATATCGCATAAAATAAAGAATAAGACCAGTGGATGGGTATTTATTCGAAGCGCTCTTAATTAGGCCACGAACTTTGAAGTTTCGCCACACATTACTAAATATAAACTTGGTTTAACGTAGAGTTACCTCGAGAAATTGGGAAACTGCTGATAACGACCGTAAGACAGTTCAGATCACTTTTGAAAAAAAAAAAAAAACGTTTTGCAAAAGCTGTATTTATTCCGCGCGCACTTAACTCCGCACAACGATTTCACCATGGCGTTGCCCCTATTTTGGCTGAGTTTGATCTCGGTGGCATATATAATTCCACCAGGGCAACGGACTAAATTCTGTGTCAGTCGTAAAAGCACTCATAACACTCCGGAGCACATGAATGCAAAATTTATTGCAAAGGACACACAACTGACCCACTCACTTTAATCATTCCCTACACATCCTCCCTAACCTACGCTCTACTATCACTAAACATAAGCAAGCTGCCTAGCATGGTTGACTGAGGATACCGGGGAAACGCTCTATGAGCCTCGTGTAAAACATGAAAATAAAAAAAGGAGTCTGGGTTCATTATTATTTGCAACACTCCTAATTAAAACTGAAATTTCACTACTCATTACACCAGAAATGCCTTAGCCCATTGCCAGCAAATATAAACTTGGTGTAGCGGAGAATTCTTTCGGGACATTGGGACACGTAGCAGATAACGACCGTAAGACACTCTCAAACACTTGCTTAAAAATGTTCATTTTTTTTGCAAAAGCTTTATTTGATCCACATGCATTTAACTTCGCAGACAGGTTTTCGATATCGTTCTACCCATTTCCGCTAAATTTAATCTTAGCGGCTTGCGTATTTATGCCACGGAAGTGCGCTATATCTTGCGCCGTTAGTGAAGCACACTCATAACGCTCTGGAGCACTGGTACACGTAATTTTTTGCAAAGGCCGCAAATAACCCCCGCACTTTGAACGCTGCCTATACATTAGCCTTAACATGCCCATTATTTTCGCCAGATAGAAATAACGCGGCAAGTTTAGTTCTCCGGCGATACCGGGAAAACAAACTACAAACGTCCTATAACGCAACAAAAGAAAAATATGAGAAAGTCGAGGATTCAGTGATTCTTTGCAACATTAATGCTAACCCAGAAACTGGAAAGTTTTTGCATGCAATAAACTTAAAATGCCCGCCATTCCCATCAATCTAGAATTTGGTGTCATGTGCAGTTACTCTATAACCCTGGTAAATATTGCGGCCAACGGCAGTATGGCACTCTCGAACGCTAGAATAAGAATTTTTTTGTTTACAAAGGCAGTAAATAATCTACACAGATTAAACGTTTATCATCCGTAACTCACCACGTCCTTTGCACGTCAACGATATATAAACAACGTGCCTCGGATAGTTCACCGAAGATACCGGGAAAACCAACTACACTCCTTGCGTAACGCATGAAAATTGGGGAGAAAATGAGCATTCAGTGAATATTTTCAATTGCACATGATTAATTTACACACTTTAAACTTTCGATTCGCGTTACCCATAGAATGGCCCATATTTTGTCGAAATAGAAAATCGCTGATGTTTATGGTCCTCAAAGGGCAGCGCGGAAACTTTCTAAGCGTTTCATATAACGCGTCTAAACGGGCCGTAAACGAAGGTTAGCAGTTTTAATTGAAACCCAGTTTAACGCATGCACTTCAATATTTATGTGCGTTTCGCCCCTAACATTTCCTGTATGTCCTCAAAGCATAAACTTTGTGAGTGATCTAGCTCATTTCAGCAAACCGTGTAAACAGGCATATAGCTGTTTTTAAGCGCTTCCAGTCGCTCTAGCAGCTTTTCTGTGAAAAATATCTATGAAAAAATGTGCAGCTTGCGAAACATCTTGTAATTGTAATTTTGTGTTCTTTTGGTGCCAGGAAACATACCTCGCCATGTTTCTAGTCACTACGGAGGATGAAGAACTGAGTGGGACTAAAGGATGAATTGTAAATATGTAAAGTAACACTGAATCAATACAAATACCCATGCATTGTTTTCTGATCAAGTATTGGCGTGGTTGTTTCAGACGACCCTGCCTCCGGCCATCAATTCGAAGGGTTGCCCATAGGGCGCTTCCTGTACGCTTCCTGCAATGTCCAATAATACTGATCACTTGCCTGAGATTCATATTCTTTTTGGCGAATGTGCGTGAAGATAGAAAGTGAAGCCATTAATTAATATGCGAAGGACGACATAAACTAACTAGTCATAGTTGCTGTTTTATTTTGTATTACCAGATGCGGCTGTGGCTCCAAGTCAAATTGAATATCCGGCAATGAAATACCTGTCTTGTTTCTATTCACTCTCCATTGCTCTTAGTAGACTGTGCTGATATTTATTTAGATGTAATGCATGCTTTAAGCAATGGTAGTAGCGCCACCCTGGTGCAACTATACCAGGTCCGGGTACCACCATTCGTGTACAGTCTCGTACAGTAAGGTGTTTAAAGCATCTCAGAGAAAGCAGACATTTTTCTCAGCCTGTGGCATGCAGTGGGTATTTGCATTTACACGTTGTTTTGTTGTGTGGGAACAACACAGCGTTGCAAGATTTTCGAGAGACTATGGTCACAAAGCGCTCAGAAATGAAATGACTTCTCATATTCCTCAACCCATAAAGTTTTGGTGACGACTGTGCATTTACACCCTGTCTACCAGATTAGAACTGTTAAGCTACGTCACCCGGAAAGTATATTGATGGCGCTAATCTTATTCTATTGCGATAGCAAGTATATGGACACTCCAGACGCATTTCTGCCGGCGCCGTTGTCGTGATGTTCCGCACAAAGAAGACCAAGGACGATAACATCGTCACCACGCGCTGTATGCAGTAAGTGCGAGTGAAAGTGTGCGACGATGAGTCGACGATGGCGGCTTAATCTCGCGGGCGCAAGGGGGGAAAGTAGGGAGGAAGCGCGCCGTCTACCGTCGAAGGCAAGGCCCCATGGGGAGGGGAGGGAGGGCGGGCGCGTTCTATATACTGCGGCGGCTGCTGCGTGTGGCACGGCCGCGCGGGCCCTATATCTTGAAAGCGAACTGCGATGAGTAGAGAGTATACGTGCGCGTAGGGCTCAAGGCTTCTAGTGCGCTGTGTTCTCGACGCTTAGTTAGCGTTGAAGCTATAGAGGCAGCACGAAAGCGAATTCGCTCGCTGCTTCTGCCACGCTTCCTACCCCAGCGTTTTGACAGCGATTTTCCGCGGTCGTCGAGTGAGATGTGTTCAAGTTTGGTTGTGTGCGTGTGCGCGTGACACGGCGCTTTTTTAATTTATTTAGCGGGGCAATGTTTACAAGTTTATACGGCCGATGAAACTGTTGTCATTATTTCGTATAGCTTACTACTAATTTGCTATCGTAATCGACGCCTCCCCTTTCGGGCGAAACTGCGACTTTTGTTTGTTTGTTTGGATATGACATGGAATCAGAACGAAAATGCCCCTCGAAACGTGATAATGACAGACCATACTGTCACACTACATGCCGAACAGACCGCAGTTTGACAATCCCTTCCTTCTGAGGAGTACCGACGGCGCTTGTTATTACACAACTGCTTTCATCAACCCTTCCGCGCATTTTAAAGCCAATAGGTTTTCTTACAGCGAAGCTGTTAAAGGCTAGTTCCCCCAGGACCGTGCCCGCCCGTAGAAAAGCCACGTTGACCTAGCGGGAGAGGAGAGGAAAATAAGAGCTCAACCCTGTGAGAATGCTGTGAGAGGGTGCAGATGAAAAGGAGAGCGGGAAGAGGGGTTGACATAACTCGCGGTGATGGGGAGAGCTTTTCGTTTACCGCCAACCATTGGCGGTGTACGAAAAAAAAGTGGTTCAGTGGAGGAGTGGGATGTGTGAGCAGTTCCCGTTGGCGCTGATTGTATGTACGGATGTTTGGTCAAGGAGTCTCGTCTGGGAACGTCGTAGAAAAGTGTGAGGAACGCGCTAGGAACGCCGTCGCCCGAGGACGCCGAGCCAGTTCTTTCAGAGCCGGGCATTGTATAGCCATCGTCTAAGTGTTAAAAAAATACCCCATTGTGCTACTCGGAGCCGGCACGATCGCCGACTGTTTTCCCAGCTCTCGTTGTGCTTCGAGTGTAGCTTGCTTTTGTGGCCACAGGTTCGCCCAGTAAAGAATCAGTTTCATCATACACAGTTTTACGACTGTTTTCTTCAGCGTCACTACTACGTGACAATATGCTTGAACCGTTTCATGCCGAACCGGTAACCGGTATTATTTTTTTTTCGATTCTAGTTCGGTTCCGGTTCGTGTACGCTCTAAGAATACCGGTTCGGGCTTAGTTCTGGATAAAATTCCGGTTTGGGTTGGGCTTTTGGTTCGGGTTTGGGTTTGGTTCGACAACCTGGCCTCATACTGACTATAGGGGACTGGGCAAGATCAAGGTCGACTATTTCAAGTTATAACCACCAATAAACTTTGAGGATTGCTGCAGAGTAAGTGATGTTGTAAGTTGAAATGCACGTTAAAGTGAAAGCAATAATTGTCGAAAAAATCAATAATCAATAATTAAAAAGTACACAAAGATGCAAATTTAACAGGGAATTCGGTTGAACTCCATAAGCAATTCTTGGACGGAGGAGCGAACATCCCTGGGGTCAATTTCAGAGCAGAAGCCCGAACTGAAAGAGTCTAAGCGCAACTCTAAACTTTGCTATCAAGGTCCATGCTTCGCCCTTCAGCTAGTATCGAAATCACAACTTCAAGCTAGAAACTGTACATATAGCACCACTTTTGAGACCCACTTACTCAAATTGTGCAGTGATATATATATTGCTGTTCCAGTGAAGTATTACACACAACCTTCTTTTACGCTAAGGAAAACATATTTATGGGAACGGCCATGCACTTAGCTGCAAATTTCTATACGTACTCTGCCAAACTGCGTGAGGAATACAGCTTCCAGCAAAAGGTTGTGCTTCGAGTACTGGCTGACTTCAATTTTGTAATTACAACGTGCGCCGTAATGTCGTCGACTAAAGAGTTAACTTTGTTGCTTTGTAACTTAGGCAGTATCACGCCACTGTTGATGCTCACCGCTGTTGTGAAGCTCTCATGAAGCGCTTTTTTGAAGATAGTCATTTTTCTCTCGAATTTTGCACAATGAATAATCTGAGACTGTTGTCGTTCAAAGACGAGGTATAGGAATTCCCCATACGGCACGGGACGAAAATGCAAGAGGCGAAAAAATATACGTTATGACAATGTCATATCATGCTGAATTAAACGCGATAGGGGAAACCAATGAGTCATCCTGGATCGCTCCTCGGAGAAATGCGACTCAACTGGGCCTGTACACCGGCGGTTAAAAAGTGTCCCATAAAGAACGCTAAGTTACTGCACTCTACCTCATCTGGTGACAAAGAAAAAGTGCTTTCGCTGAAATGTCTCTTCTTTGCTTATCGACAATCTAGTTTGCTGAAACTTACTTGCGCAAGCGCAGAGCTCCTGAACAGTGGTTAGAATCAATCGCGAGTAAAATACTCTGTGCAAGCGTCATCTTATTGTAAATATTGACTGCTTTGTCCACGTGCTTGAAGAGTGTGCTGGTTCGCGAAATAAAAGCACCTTCATGTCAGCTTTCGCAAGCCAAAATTTATTGTCGACCTGTACAACTTTATTTCCCTTTCAACAACATCCTCGCGCAACAATATATTAGTATTCAAGAAGGAGCTGAGTAGGCTTCTCACTTCTTCTTCCTCCTGCGAAGCAACTCGATGTATTTCACCTCCCAGCCGGGCTCCGCATCGAGGCCGTTTCCGTACGAGATGGTCTGACCCAGACCAAGACCAGAAGCGAAGAGCTTCTGGTAACTGAGATCGAGCGCCAGCGGGTCTACAACGGCCGCGGCGGGAGCAGCGTGGTGGAAGAGGGCTGCAGCTGGAGCGGCGTGGTGGACCACTGCGCCGGCCGGAGCGGCGTGATGGACTACTGCGTGCTCCTGTTGGACCACTGTCACCGGAGCAGCCTGCTGGACGACGGCCGCCGGAGCGTGGTGAACGAGCGTCTTGACGTGAGGAACAGGGGCGGGAGCCTGCAGCAGGGCCGGAGCTCCGAAGGTGTGTCCGAAACCCAAGCCGGCGCCAAAAGTAGCCAGTGGAGCGGACAGGGCAGCGGTCTTGTAGGCGACGACCTGGGGAGCCGGGGCGACAGCAGGAGCGGCGAGGTGGTGGACCAAAGCTGGCGCCGGAGCGTGGGCGACGGCGACGGCAGGCGCAGCTGGAGCGGTGAAGGCTGGAGCAGCGGGGACAATGTGCTTCACATGGTGGACGGCCGGAGCAGCGTGGTGGAGCACCGAAGCAGCCGGGCCGGCGAAGGTGTGGCCGAAGCCCAGACCAGCTCCGAACGTCGCCAGTGGAGCTGCGAGCGCGGCTTGGCGGTAGGCAACTACGCTGGGCGCTGCCTGAACGTGCTGCACTACGGGGGCGTGTTGGACGAAGGTGGCTGGCGCAGCGGCATGTACTTGCTGGACCAGAGGAGCATGGTGAAAGACAGGGGCAGGTGCGGCAGCCGGAGCAGAGAAGATGTGCTTGACATGAGGCACCGCGGGAGCAGCGAGTGTATGGCCCAAACCGAGACCGGCTCCGAACGTGGCGAGGGGAGCGCCGAGGGCGGCGGTGCGGTAAGCGACTAGGTTGGCTGCCGGAGCGGTGTGGACTAGGGCGGGAGCTGCGGCGAATGCTGGAGCAGCAGCGACAGCCGGAGCGGATACAAACTGCTTCACGTGGTGAACGACAGGAGCAGACTGCAGTACGGCGGGAGCTGGAGCCACTGCTGGCCCAGCGAACACGGCAGGTGCTGGAGCCACAGCGGGAGCGGAAACGAAGTGTTTAACGTGAGGAACGGCCGCTGCGACGGCAGGAGCGTGGTGGACCACAGCTGCCGCCGGAGCGAACGTGTGTCCAAAACCGAGACCAGCGCCGAAAGTAGCCAGCGGAGAGGTCAGAGCGGCAGTGCGGTATGAAAGAGCCGGAGCGGTGTGCTGAACCACTGCTGGAGCGGCGTGATGGACGACCGTTGGAGCAGCCGCTACTGCGACGCGGGGCGCAGAGAAGACTGGGGCCTGCTGGAAGAAACTGGGAGCCGGCGCAGGAGCAGATACAAATTGCTTTACGTGTACGGGAGCTGGCGCTGCCGCAAATGCTGGCGCGGCAAGAGTATGGCCAAAGCCGAGCCCGGCTCCGAATGTTGCCAAAGGAGCGGCGAGAGCCGCGGTACGGTAGGCGATGGCGGGAGCAGCGTGGTGCACAACCGGAGCAGCAGCGGCTACCGTGATGCGTGGGACGTTAAACACAGGTGCGGCTGGGGCGTGGTGAACAAATGATGGCGCAGGAGCTGCGACGACCTGCCTCACGAGTGGAGCGTGGTGGACTACAGCCGTAGCAGGTGCAGGAGCACTTACGAAATGCTTAACGTGAACCGGAGCCTGTGTCAAAAATGGCGCGGCGGGTGCAGCAAGAGTGTGACCAAGACCGAGTCCAGCACCGAACATCGCCAGCGGCGCCGCAAGAGCAGCAGTACGGTAGGCGACGGCAGGAGCCGCGTGGTGGACTAGTGTAGCTGCAGGCGCTGGAGCAGCAATGGCGTACTGTGGAGCAGCGTGATGGACCACGGCTGGTGCTGGAGCAGACACGAATTGTTTAACGTGCAAAGGCGCGGGAGCGGCAACAGCTGAACTGTGGAGCAGCGTGATGGACTACGGCCGGTGCGGCAGCTGACACAAACTGTTTAACGTGCACGGGCGCTGGTGCAGCAAACGCTGGAGCGCCAAAAGTATGACCGAATCCCAGACCTGCTCCGAAGGTCGCTAAAGGAGCGGCGAGGGCGGCGGTGCGGTAAGCGACGGCGGGAGCGGCGTGATGGACAACAGTTGGTGCTGGTGCGGCTAACGTGACACGTGGAGTGGCAAATACAGGCGCAGCCGGGGCAGCTACCGCGAAGCGTTGCGCTGCGAACGCTGGTTGTGCGTGGTGCACAACCGTTGGTGCGGGAGCGGACACAAACTGTTTAACATGCACGGGCGCAGGGGCAGCAAATGCTGGAGCAGCGAGCGTGTGGCCAAAACCAAGACCCGCTCCAAAGGTCGCCACTGGAGCTGCGAGGGCGGCGGTGCGGTAAGCGACGGCGGGAGCGGCGTGATGGACAACAGCTGGTGCTGGTGCGGCCACCGTAAAACGCGGAGCAGCGAATACAGGCGCAGCTGGGGCAGCTACCGTGAAGCGTGGTGCGGCGAACGCTGGAGCGGCGTGGTGAACAACCGTTGGTGCGGGAGCGGACACAAACTGTTTAACATGCACGGGCGCGGGGGCAGCAAATGCTGGAGCAGCGAGTGTGTGGCCGAAGCCAAGACCAGCTCCAAAGGTCGCCACTGGAGCGTGAAGGGCAGCAGTGCGGTAAGCGACAGCGGGAGCAGCATGATGGACAAGAGCTGGTGCTGGCGCGGCCACCGTAACACGCGGAGCGGCGAATACAGGCGCAGCGGGGGCAGCTACCGCGAAGCGTGGTGCGGCGAACGCTGGAGCCGGCGTGGTGAACAACCGTTGGTGCGGGAGCGGACACAAACTGTTTAACATGCACGGGCGCGGGGGCAGCAAATGCTGGAGCAGCGAGTGTATGGCCGAAGCCAAGACCAGCTCCAAAGGTCGCCACTGGAGCGTGAAGGGCAGCAGTGCGGTAAGCGACAGCGGGAGCGGCATGATGGACAACAGCCTGTGCTGGGGCGGCCACCGTAACACGCGGAGCGGCGAATACAGGCGCCGCGGGGGCAGCTACCGTGAATCGTGGTGCGGCGAACGCGGGAGCGGCGTGGTGAACAACCGTTGGAGCGGGAGCGGACACAAACTGTTTAACATGCACGGGCGCAGGGGCAGCAAAAGCTGGAGCACCAAAAGTATGACCGAATCCTAGACCCGCTCCAAAGGTCGCTACTGGAGCGGCAAGGGCAGCAGTGCGGTAAGCGACGGCGGGAGCGGCATGATGGACAACAGCCGGTGCTGGTGCGGCCACTGTGAAACGCGGAGTGGAAAATACAGGCGCAGCTGGGGCAGCTACCGTGAAGCGTGGTGCTGCGAATGCTGGTTGTGCGTGGTGAACAACCGTTGGTGCGGGAGCTGACACAAACTGTTTAACATGCACGGGTGCGGGGGCAGCAAATGCTGGAGCAGCGAGTGTGTGGCCAAAGCCAAGACCCGCTCCAAAGGTTGCCACTGGAGCTTGAAGTGCAGCAGTGCGGTAAGCGACAGCGGGAGCGGCATGATGGACAACAGCCGGTGCTGGTGCGGCCACCGTGAAACGCGGAGCGGCAAATACAGGCGCAGCTGGGGCAGCTACCGTGAAGCGTGGTGCTGCGAACGCTGGTTGTGCGTGGTGAACAACCGTTGGTGCGGGAGCTGACACAAACTGTTTAACATGCACGGGTGCGGGGGCAGCAAATGCTGGAGCAGCGAGTGTGTGGCCAAAGCCAAGACCCGCTCCAAAGGTTGCCACTGGAGCTTGAAGTGCAGCAGTGCGGTAAGCGACAGCGGGAGCGGCATGATGGACAACAGCCGGTGCTGGTGCCGCCACCGTGAAACGCGGAGCGGCAAATACAGGCGCAGCAGGGCCAGCTACCGTAAAGCGTGGTGCTGCGAACGCTGGAGCAGCGTGGTGAACAACCGTTGGTGCGGGAGCTGACACAAACTGTTTAACGTGCACGGGCGCTGCTGCAGCAAAAGCTGGAGCGCCAAAAGTATGACCGAATCCTAGACCCGCTCCAAAGGTCGCTACTGGAGCGGCAAGGGCAGCAGTGCGGTAAGCCACGGCGGGAGCGGCATGATGGACAATAGCTGGTGCTGGTGCGGCCACCGTGACACGCGGAGCGGCAAATACAGGCGCAGCCGGGGCAGCTACCGCGAAGCGTGGTGCTGCGAACGCTGGTGCAGCGTGATGAACAACCGTTGGTGCGGGAGCGGACACGAACTGTTTAACGTGCACGGGCGCTGGGGCTGCAAAAGCTGGAGCAGCGAGGGTGTGACCAAAGCCAAGGCCTGCTCCAAAGGTTGCTACTGGAGCGTGAAGGGCAGCAGTGCGGTAAGCGACAGCGGGAGGGGCATGATGGACAACAGCCGGTGCTGGTGCGGCCACCGTGACACGCGGAGCAGCGAATACAGGCGCAGCGGGGGCAGCTACCGTGAAGCGTGGTGCTGCGAACGCTGGTTGTGCGTGGTGAACAACCGCTGGTGCGGGAGCTGACACAAACTGTTTAACATGCACGGGCGCGGGGGCAGCAAATGCTGGTCCAGCGAGTGTGTGGCCGAAGCCAAGACCAGCTCCAAAGGTCGCCACTGGAGCGTGAAGGGCAGCAGTGCGGTAAGCGACAGCGGGAGCGGCATGATGAACAACAGCCGGTGCTGGCGCCGCCACCGTAACACGCGGAGCGGCGAATACAGGCGCAGCGGGGGCAGCTACCGCGAATCGTGGTGCGGCGAACGCTGGAGCGGCGTGGTGAACAACCGTTGGTGCGGGAGCGGACACAAACTGTTTAACATGCACGGGCGCGGGGGCAGCAAACGCTGGGGCAGCGAGTGTGTGGCCAAAGCCAAGACCCGCTCCAAAGGTCGCCACTGGAGCTTGAAGGGCAGCAGTGCGGTAAGCGACTGCGGGAGCGGCATGATGGACAACAGCCGGGGCTTGTGCGGCCACCGTGAAACGCGGAGCGGCGAATACAGGCGCAGCTGGGGCAGCTACCGCGAAGCGTGGTGCGGCGAACGCTGGAGCAGCGTGGTGAACAACCGTTGGTGCAGGAGCGGACACAAACTGTTTAACGTGCACCGGCGCGGGGGCTGCAAAAGCTGGAGCAGCGAGTGTGTGGCCAAAGCCAAGACCTGCTCCAAAGGTTGCCACTGGAGCAGCAAGAGCAGCACTTCGGTAAGCGACTGCGGGAGCTGGAGCAGCTACTGCAAATCTAGGAGCGGCGAATGCTGGAGCTGCGTGATGGACGAAAGCCGGCGCTGGCGCCGACACGAACTGCTTAACATGCACAGGCGCAGGAGCAGCAACGGCTGGAGCGGCAAGCGTGTGACCGAAGCCGAGACCCGCGCCGAAGGTCGCTAGAGGAGCGCCGATAGCAGCTGAGCGGTACGCGACTGCAGGTGCGGCGTGTTGGACTACAGTTGGAGTGGGAAGGGCAAGCGGACGGAAAACGGCTGGTGCGGGAGCCGCAACCCTAACGGCAGGCGCAGCGTGATGGACAAAAGCCGGAGCAGGCGCCGCTACAGCTACCCGCGGAGCGGCGAACGTGTGACCAAAACCGAGACCAGCTCCAAAAGTTGCGAGTGGAGCTGCAACCGCCGCGGTACGATAGCTGACAGCAGGCGCAGCGTGTTGAACGAGCGTCGCAGCAGGTGCTGGAGCGGCGACCGGGAAGCGCGGCACAGCAAATGCAGGAGCGGGAGCAGAGACAAACTGCTTGACGTGAACAGGCGCAGGTGCTGCGAAGGCAGGAGCAGCCAGGGTGTGTCCGAACCCAAGTCCTGCTCCGAAAGTAGCTACAGGAGCCGCTGCGGCAGCGGCGCGGTAGGAAATTGCCGGAGCAGGGAAGGCAACTTGACGGAAACCGAATGCAGGAGCTGGAGCTGCTGCAACGGTCACGCGAGGAGCGCTAAAGACCGGCGCAGCATGTTGAACGACGGCCGGAGCTGGCGCAGGGACGATGTGCTTGACGTGGACAGGTGCTTGCTGGACGAAGGTCGGAGCCGGTGCCTGTACAGCGAACTGCCTTAGGACTGGGGCCTGTTGAACGAAGGTCGCGGGAGCTGGGGCTGAGAATATCTGTTTGACGTGTACGGGAGCCTGATGCACGACCGCCGGAGCTGGAGCGGCCACGGCAACCTGTCGGTAGGCTGGTGCTTGCTGGACGAACGTTGGCGCAGCTGCCGCGACAGCGACCTGTCTTACGACGGGCGCCTGTTGTACAAAAGTGGGCGCAGGGGCTGATACGAAATGCTTGATGTGGACAGGTGCCTGCTGGACGACTGCTGGCGCTGGCGCAGCGGCAACGAACTGCCTGAGCGGAACTGGCGCGGCGGCGGGAACGATGTGCTTCACATGGACTCCACCTCCTGGCGCAGGTCCGACCAGGGTTTGGCCCACGGCTGGTACGGCCGCATGTGCCGCGTAGGACACGGGCTGCGCTACGCGGAATCTAACCGGAGCCGACTGGAAGAAAGACGGCCGAACTTGGGCCACGGCAGGGCCATGGCTGACGAATGCCGCCGCCGGTGCTGCGCCTCCTAGGAGGCCTCGGAAGGCAACTGGTGCCGCCTGGTGGTAAGCGAAGTTTGCAGCGGGCGCAGCGGCTACGGTCACGGTAGGCCTCGCTACTGCCACAGGCGCTGCCTGTTGCACGAACGTGGGGGCCGGCGCAGGCCTGTATGCGAGGTTTGCCGGGTAGGCTGTGCCGACGGCTACTCCGGTGGGCGCGGCGGGCTGGAGAATGGCGGCGCCACCTCCGTGGAGGAATCCTGCGAAGGCGCTACTGGACAGGCCCAAGAGTACGATGATGCACTGCGTGAAAGATTGCGCTGTATTAGTATTCCGCTGGCACCAAATCTTGCACCACAGCAACTACTCAAAGTGCCACTGTGAATTCTACTATATAGACGCGACGACAGCAACCTCCTGCCGGGCCTGTGTACTATGTAAATCAAATAATCATAAAGGTATTTAGATTGACGATTTACGCAACCAGCAGTACTTATCAGCTTATATTCAAAGCACGTTTTTTTCACACGTTCTTACTAAATGATGGCTACAGACTCGAACATATCTCATCAGGGCAATGCTTCATGAAATGCATTAGAGGTTTATAAAACATCTACAATACGCAATAATTAAGTTATTTGCACTGGATAGCGTTTATAACAAATACCTGCATTTTAATGACTCGAGGTGGTAATTAGACGAGTACTTAAGGAAATTAGGCCAAATACATTTCAACCAATTGAGCCTTGCGAGTATTTCCAATTCCAGACTTGAAGCCTGTCGTTCGAGTAGTTTATAACCGTTTCCAGACATGCCAAAAAGTCCACGCTGCTCATCTACGCTGCTTAGTGAATTCCAGCCAATGTTACCTTGAATACCCTAAACAAAACTTGGAGGATGCTCAAGCTTCGCCTTTAATAGTGGAACGCGATAGCATTCAAAGATCCCTGAGTACTATTCACGCTTCCCGGCAACTGCAGCTTATGTAACCATGGCGTTTTCCTGAAACCGCTGGAGGCGAACGCTATACACGAAGGCGACCTTTCTGGTTCTTATTTTTTTCTTTCCCTCCACCGCGGGTGCCTCCGCTGCCGCAATATGCGCGGAGGCGAGCGCCATTTGGATGGTGTCGCAAGGAACCGAGCGAGTGCGCCGCTCCTACAGGCCTCAAACGGCAGCTGGAAAATTGGTTTGTATTTGAGTTTCCGCGTAACGGAATTATGTTTTCTCGTATATTCAAATTGCATGCCGACGCTATCACGTCTACAGGCTGTGTGTAAGTCGAACATTACGAATTTCTGACGCATTTTACCACGAGAAATTCAATTAGTTCAGCAGCGCCTTTGAGCCACGCGGAGCGCCTACATGTGTGGTTCGGGATGATCATTCTCTAACGGACAACGCCGCCGACGCCGACACCGACACCGGATTTCCTGCGACACGGGGCTCTTAACGCGCGTTAAAACTGCCGATGAGCGCAACATTCACACCTTTAACTGCTCTCTACGAATAACGTAACTGTTTAGCCTCCCCGTTGCTGGCTTGATGCTTTCCTGACGACGAGGCATAAACAGTCATGTCATTCATTGGCATTTGCTAAGAGAGACGCAGTTGCGCTCTTAGGCAGTTTAATTTTGGTATTCTAGGGGACATTGGTAGTAATTTAGGGCACTGCATAAATCAGAAGCGTGAAATTTTTGCATGTCTCGAATGGTTACGAGCGCCTCGAATGGCAAGTTTGAAACCTCAGGTCAGGATCAATCACGCTGCTCTTTCAGTCAAAAAGGTATTCACTGTAATTTGCATATTAACTTGTATAATTTGCGTCCCGATTTACTATATCAGTATGCTATTGTGGTCGAAAATGATCGCGAGGAAATCGTTTAGTTATCGCGTACTCCTCATGTTTCGGGAATTCCGAACACATTTTCCGTAATAGGTATAAAAACATCGAAGTTTGTAAGCGATTGCAATGAACCTACCAATACTACTAAATAGATTAAATAGCGAAGTGTTTCAATTGGATAACACTTCCTTTAAAACAATTCATAGTTACTTTAATATAAGGTAGAGAAAGATCTTCGAATGTTTTTTTCCTTTTTCGTTCTGTGCAAAAAATTGTTTTCATCTGGTGCTTTTCTTTTTTTTTTTGACAAGAGCAGTATGTTTGCGTTTTTTTTCTTTCTTGCTCTGCATGAAGCAGAAATTTATTTGTATTATAATATACACCCTGTGCTTTTTCTTTTGCGTCTCTGTACAAGATTGCATTTGTATATGTAGGATTACATGATTGTATTTCATGAATTCCTGTAAAATTGTATGTGGTTGTATTCTTCGTACGTAACTTTTGTTATTTGCGCATTCTTGTATATTTTCTCAAACGTTACAGGCTCGTTGTGTTTATGTCAGTGCTGTGAACGCCAATGCGGGAGCCTGCGTATTTGTCAAGCTGTCGAAATTGCAGCTTTTTCCACACGCCTCCTTCGTATCATTACGCTGTACTCATGTGAAAAATAAAAATCGTTGTCATATTGCAAATGAATTGTGAAACTACTTTCAATAGTTTTATACGCTGTGGACATGTTTTCTGTCTGAGTGTCTGCAAGTAACATTTCTTCGAACGGCCCATTATAACACCTGTGCACAATGACGAGACTATTAGAACCATGTGGGCGTTCACCTGATATATAATTGAGTCCTAATTTCTCTCAATTCCTTTATGAGAAGCACAGATTGCATGTAAGGAAGTACGCAAGCGAGACTGGGAGGGGGGGGGGGGGCGGGGGTGTACGTGAGATATTGAGACAGGCCCAAGGTGCCCACCTTCCCTATCCTATATCATCCTCTACTTGCCCACACTTATGTATTGTCCGTGCTGCTATACACGTTGCTGGGAATAATGTATTCTCCTAAAATATCTGCCCTTTCGCCTTCATGCACCTAATCATAAGAATGGCCTTCGCGAAAAGCACTCATATAATAGAACGCAGAAAAAATGTAAGCAAATCGAGCCACAGCCGGGTAAATGTACGGTTTCTATGAATCTTAGTCATCACAGCCCGTAGATTTTGTTATTGTGCTTCTAGGCTAGAACTGAAGCATTCCTTGTACCCATGTAGTAGCCGAAACTTACGAGTAATTTCTCTCGACACAATTGAATTTAAAGAGAATCGTGAGCTTCGATAGTCTCATGATAGCACATTATTAAATTTCATGAACGCGTGAAAAAGAGCAGGATCGGCTTGTGAACGAGAAGCCACAGGTCTATGTAACTGCTCTGTACAAGTTCATAGAAGCATCCTGATGTATTTCTCAAGGTATTCACGTATGCCTCCTGTATTCCTTGATTACTGAATACCTCCATGACTGCTGGTGCCTCTACTGAATCAAATGTCATTTCGTAATCCATAAAAGGCATATAGAAAGGTTGATTGTACTGCGCAGATTTTTCAGTTAGCTCTTTGGGGACATGGACGTGCTTCATTATAGATGATTATAGAATAACCCTTCCTGAAGCCAGCCCATTCTCTTGGTTGATTGAAGTTAAGTTTTTGCTCTTATTCTACTGGAAATTACGTTGCTGAATATTTTGCGCGATAACGAAATCAAGCTAATGCGCCTCTAATTCTTCAATTCGTTAATGTCTCGCTTCTGGCGGCTTAGTATAACGCTGGCATTCTTCCAGCTCTATCGTACACTTGAAATCTTGAGGCATTGCGTATAAAGGGCCACAAGCTTTTCCAGCATACTATCTTCCCCATCTTTGATTAAATCGACTGCTATGCCATTTTCTCCTGCCGCTCAGCGCCCTTATAACTTCATCGCCAGATATATCAGGAACCTCTGTATCCTGTTCATCACTACTTCCAATGAAAGTCGCGTGGCTACTCTGTGTACCATACAAGTCAGCATAGAATCCTTCTGCTGCTTTTTACTATATCATCAAAATGGCTGATGACATTACCCTGTTCGTGCTTCGTCATTTCTTTATTAGGTCCTCTGTTACATTGGAGGGTGTTACTTTACTTGGTGCTTACTTGGTGATCCTGCACTATGCTGGGATCAGCAGAGTGCATGAAACCTATTTCCTTTCTTGTTTCTCCTTTAGGGCTTTTCCCGGTGCACTTCCTGCTACGGCGCTTCCTGAAGAAGGTATTCATTATTCGGAGTCTATTCTCTTCCGCGAATTATACCAATATTTCTCCTCTGCTATTTCTAGAATCGATGCCGCAGTTGCCAGGTGGTTGTCCCCCAGCCTGCTTTTTGGCCTTTTTTTGCATTGAAGTCACCCATGACTTCAGTATACGGTTTTTGTACCATTCTCAATGGTAATTCAACATCTTCATAAAGCTGTTCTACTTCTTCATCATCATTACTTGGAGGTTGGAGAGTAGGCTTGTACTACCTTTAACCTATATATCCTATCAGTCAGCGGAATGCAACGCCATTGACACAGCCATGTTTTGCCAGCCTTTCCTTCGACCAAGCAGCGCGACGGATATTCAAGATGCTCTTGTATTATTTGTATTACTAAACAGCATAATTTAGTTGCCCGAAAACCCCTTCGGTCACGCGCATAGTGGGTTGTGCGCTCTTAACAAATTAACGGAACACCCTCGGCGTAGGGTGCTGCTTGCGAGCCTTATGCCACTCCCTTTCAAAGGGGAAGATCATATCCCCACAGCCGCACCCACCTCCACTACCACGAGTTCAGTGATCCCAGTATTTCTATTAAGGCTAATTCGAAGCTACGTGAAGAGCAATAGACAGTGGATGTTTTGCAACAACTACATATTGCGGCGATCATCTGTAGCAATTCCTTTGAGTCGTGCAGTGTCGCAGGCGAAGATATCTCCGAAAAGATATCCAGGCCAACCACTGCTTTCAGCTGATATGTACACGCAAGGAAGCGTTCAACAGTAGCGTCGTCGAGGAGCCAGCGTTCAAGAAGAGCAGGGGCCAAATTCAGAACGCTTTTTTTTTTCTTTTCGTAAGTGCTCTTAGTGATCAGGTGGTTGCCTTCGCTAATGATATGTCAAGCACCAGGATTGGCTGAAGTTTTCTCTTAAGAGCAATCCTAGTGTAACAATTTTTTTTTTTTGTAATTACGGCCCAGCTCTTCGAGCAAGTTGGTTATTCATAGATACATTGCGGTGACAATGAGACACACAAATAAGCGCACGTATGCTGCCGGATGTATGACTGTATTCGTCCCTTGGTGATTGTCTTCCAACGCATCCCTGCACACTAGGAAGGAACAATTGCATCCTCCTGTTACCTTGACAAAGTCGCGTCCCTTAGTCAAAACGTTGTCTAACCTGGGGCTTCCCTCGCTCGCGCACTGTTAATCTCTTCAAGCATTCCGTCTTCCTGTGAACGCGATTTATTATTTAGAAGGTTGGGTTTTCTAGATGGGGTGATGAAATCGGAAATTTCCTGGCGCACGTTGAACCAGCTAGCGCAATACACGGGTAATTGGAGACCGCAGGAGAGATGCCTTCGTTCTGCAGTGGACATAAATATAGGCTGATGATAATTATGATGAGCGGGTGAGAGGGAGAGGTTTCGGGTGACATATACTAGCACAGAATTTCAGACGAAGGAATATTAAATGACATTTCGAAGAGATTTTCATGCCAATTCGTTATAGCTAGATTATTATAATGACGCCCATTAAAATCTTTTCATAGGTCTACAGATGCATCTGTTGCACTTTCTCATTGTACACGTATTATTACATATTAACTTCGGCCTCAAGGTATCTGTACAGTTTGTCTCTGGCCATTTTTTGACGGCGGCTAACCTGAACCCGGATGGAGCCTCAGCTAAGCTGCAACGTTCCATAAGAGGTCTAAATGTGCTCGGAGAAGGCACGCCCTCTGCGCTACACGTTGGCACCGACGTTAATGCCAGAGCTTTTGCAATTACCCATTCCGCATAAATCTATGTATTATTTGTCGTTAAAGTAGATTTCCCGTCGTGAAACGTTATTTTTTTTCTACATTTACTTCTTTGCGGTCGTTAGGCTCATGTAAGAATGGTAGGCCAATTTTTAATTTTGTTTTGCGGCTGTTGACGTCATAGCACCAACCATGTTTAGAGACACCCTGTGCTTCGTGTTTTTTTTTTTTTTCCTGTCGACCACGCGGACGCCTCGGGGTTTTGCAACCGGATACTGGAGAGCAAACGTACTGCTGAAATGAACCACACCAGTCAAAGCTACAAAGTAGCTCTGGATGCGTACGTTCGGGCAAACGCTGAGACCGTTCCTCAACAGCAACCTACGAACCTAACCCTGCCGATTGATTTCACTAAACACTTCTTCGAACTAGTGTACGTATATATCGTGCTAGCCAAATGACTCTTGTTCTATCTGAAAGCAGAGGAGGTCACATGGCTGGCGCAGATGCTGTCTTATAGCTTGCGCAAGAGATTCGAAGTCCTATCTGAGGTTTGCCAGGATAGTTGCTGCCTCTGACATTTGATGAGAGGATCGGTAACAACAGTGAAGCAAAATATTTCTGAGCTCTGTTTCCCAAAGACTCCTAGCGTTCAGCCATCGCTATAGACTAATTGTGACGTTGCAGCCTGGCTACGGCATATGGGCATGTAAAGCAAGTCCGATTAAGAATTTCCACCCACATTAGCGGAGCACCATCTTTCATTTGTGGATGATGTAGACAACAGTCGGCTCTATATGAATTACCGATATTGACAGACTTCTTGCGCTCGCATAAGGGTTTATAGCTATTGACAGGTGTGAACGCGAATGTAAGGGGGTCGGCACAGCTGCATTGCCTCTTGACAGCAAGAGTGAGCTAAGCTTTCTTGATACGCAAGGTTTTTCTCAATGAAGCGAGAGATTCTGCAACCTCCGAATGAAATGTGCAAGTTCTATGAGTGGAGAAGAAGCAACTACTGCTATTAGTCGATTCCGGCGTCACCAATCAAAATATACGATGGTATTGACGGCAAAGTAAAATATTGAAGGTCTCCCAAGGAAACTTTCGTTTCGCGTCCGTTGTCGCAAATAAAGCATCATAGAGGTTGTCACACCTTCCTTGTGCTTTTGTGACCCAGAGCGCCTGTACAAATGAAGCCACAGCCACGGGGTAAACAAACGAAACAACGGAGCAAGTGACACGAAGAGAGGAATCGTTGATTCAAGACTGAAGCTTCTCTTGTTTGCCTATGGTAGAGCATTCCAAATCTCCGTCTTCCTGACCATTTCCCGGAGATTTATTGATTCGCATCCTTTCACCGTCTCCATTGAGACCCAAGCCACCATTCGGTGGTGGTCGCCTTGGGCGAACAAACACAGCATATGGATGGTACGTTACTGATAGCGAGCAGAAATACACAGCGTCGATACGTATCATCGGCCAAGTGTCGTCTGGGTTTCATAAACTACGGTCTGGTCAGGGGCCTGCCTAAGTTGTCTATCGCCAAAAACGAAGAATGTTGATTTCAAGGAAACTGCTGCATGAAAAATATATTCCGGTGTCTTTTGAACCTTCTTTGTATAACCAAGGTTTTTTGTTAATCAAATTCCATTGATGTTCATCTTAGATGTGGACATCCCTGCAGGAGCAGCGAGAGTGGACAAACTCTCACTCTTATTATCGAACAGCTGCTATCAAAGCAAATGCCTTGTCAAAGCCTCGGTCACCTCGGTCACGTTATTACAGCAGCTCTATACAGTTGAGGTGCATGAATGCACCGGCTTAAAGTTTAGAAAAGAAAAGCTGTCGACACCCTGTCGGTATGGCACCCACTTCAAAAGTCTACCATGTGCGATCAGTGTTCGCAAGATGTGTACACCTTTCTTTCAGAGCCAAGGCACAACAGCTACCACGCACAGAAAGCGAAAGCACACCGGACTACAAAGCAACTCGCCCGTTACGCCGCGAGTGATCGGAACTAGCACAGGGTTATTCTGACGTCAAGGCAGGCCGCGCGCATTGGGAGCCGAGCCCAGGAAGTCGCTGGCCGTCACTGAAGACGATGACGCAGAGTAATCCATCATGGGCCCAGAACCGCTGGATCACGGACCGCGTCTTCGGGAAGCGACTTGTAGCCGGCTTCGCGGCGCACCATCGCATCAGGAAGTGCCATAGACTACTACTGCAGCATCGCGCGGGGCATGTCCTGGTACTCACGAGGGCCTGCATCCTGAAGTGTGGTGGCTGGTCCCCCCTTGTCCCTAGTGTTGTGGCACTGTTCGAACGGATGGCCTCTGATCCTTGGCACCCCTTCACTTTTATATACCGGCTCGAAAATCAGTCTCCGCGATCGCTGCTCCTCTCTTATACCTCGCCCGTGGAACGCCTCGACGACCGTGCGATGGAAGAGGATCTACGGGGATTCGAAACGACGTCTCTTCTGCTGCCGCCACCCTCCCACACAACACAAATCCGCGCCTGCCCCGTTCTCCTCCACCCCCCCCCCCCCCTTCTCTGCCCCTCCTTCCACGCCGAAGGAACGACGATGTCTCGGAAACGATCACCGGCGACGAAAAGTTTGTCGCATCGTCCTCAACATCGCGGGCGCGCGGAGACGTCGCAGGCAGTGCGCGACGCGCTCTTCCCTCGGCCTGATACCGCCGGCGGCTAATCCGATGAGCGCGAGGTATACTGTAAAGATAAGCCGCGGCTCGTGGAGAGATCTTTCTCCCCGCACGGCGACTCCCTTGGCTTCGAGGAGTCACGATCGGGGGGAGGGGGGGGGGGGGAACACGCCGAGACGCCGCGAGACTTAATTCGGCATTTCCAGGAGCACAACCTCACCCCCCCCCCCCCCCCCCCGTTACATCTTCAAGAGTCCCGCAAGTAAACAGATGCACCGAGGCTGACACCCTCTCCCTAAACGGTGCTGTATGGTTTCGGAGAAGAGGCCGTATTTCGGTGTAATTCGAATTCAGTTCGGATGGAAGGGAAGGCTCTGTTTTTTGCGGTCGGAAGAAGGTTTACAACGGATCTTCGTGCTCGCTCCTTCCTTCGAACCCTTGCTTGCTGCGGGGGAGAGGTGTCACCTAAGCTAGGGGAGAGAGGGTTGCATAGGGGGATGGCAAGCAGGCTAACAACCGCGACGCGTCAACGACCTTGGCTCTAAAGCCGAATCGGGGTTAAAGAGCCCGACGCAAGAAAGTGAAAACGTCTTCACACTCTAACACCAACTACACCGTCAGGGGAATCCGTATACCTCTGGTGCCTGCGGAACAACAGATGGCCGATTACGTGTCTGGAAGCGTGAAGGAGCGTGCGGTTAAGCCTCTCAATGAATGCAGTCAGCAGCCCGTCAGGATCAGTGCCACCTTAGAGAATGACGATTCTCGTGCTTTGTTTTGTTCTACGCAGGAAATAAATCGTTTTGTACGCGCTTCACGCCTCTGCCCTTTTCATCGCCTTCGAGTAACGGCCCTTTCGCAACCAGACATGCTACAAATGGGTCGCCGGTTTGTCGATGCTGTACGTTGTTCATTGCAACAGCGCGCAAGTTCGCTTGATTGAATAGAGTACCGAATTCCGAGTGTCGTTGTGAGCGCGCGTTTAGTTGATAAAAAAGAAACGTGTACTCAAGGACGGTTCGCGTTCCGATAAGAGGTTGCTGCAAGCTGGTTTAGCAGCCTCTGTTACAGAGGCAGCGCGTTTGCTGGAAGAGAGATAAGAGTGTAATTCGATATTCAAAAGTTTCTTGCTATGTTCTTTTCGCTCGACTGATGTCTAGAGTGGAAGCTTATCTTCCCGTAGCTAACATTCGAACTACGGCATTCGAGTTAACACGCGCTCCCTAGGAATTTGCATACACTATGCTTGTAGAACGCGATTGCGGACTACAAATTCAGAAGAACAATATTTGGAACGAATTGAATACACTTGGAATGAATTTTGAAACTACCACCACTTCTGAAATTAGCGCCGCGGAATTTGCAGTAAGAACGTGCTGTTGTTATTCAACTTTCTTTCTTTAGCAAAGTGCCCTGATATGCATTGAAGCTCAAAAATAGCCTGAACAACAGTTGCACATCTTAGGGATGTTTATCTTGAAACTGGTGTCATCCTGAGAATTCCTTCTAAGTAGCGTGGGACTGTGGGGGCCTGGACTGCGGGGCCCCGCAGTCCAGGCCAGCTGGCCTCAGTGCTGGCCAGCCTCAATTAAGATCGGCTAGCCACGGCTCACGCGTTACTCATTCTCCTTGTTAACAGCGGATCTGTTCAAGGTAGAGGTTGATCCCTGTGGAGCGATGGTGTTAGCAGTTTCGGGCGTAGTGGAGAGATTGTGACGTGAGGAGACTAGGGGCCGATAGGGCAAGAAAGAGAGACAGACAGAGAGTGAGAGAAATAAAGGAAACAAAATACACGTTTTTGGCGAGGCGAGACTCGAGCCCGGGTACCCACGGTCTGAAGGCGAACGTCATAACCACTAGGCTATACACCCACGCCTGCAGAACATGCATTTATGGGAGCCATACGATTGCGTTGTACCGACGATTGTAACACATCTTGCTATGGGCGAGAGAAAGAGAAAATGAGAGCGAGAGAGACACAGAGAGATAAAAAGAAAGAGACAGAGAGAGGGGGGAAGGGGCGGGGTTTCAACCCGTGTACTCACGGTTCGAAGGCAAGCGGCATACCCACTAGACTATACATCCGCGCTCGCAGAGCTCCGATTCTTCATCAGATTTCATAAACGTAGAACTGGCTTAATAATTTTTTTTCACCAATGGCTCTGGTGTAAATCATGGTGGCGTTCCCATACTGCCCATCCCTTTGCGAAGGCCACGATGCCACTGGCCTACGGAGGCTTGCAGCGCCGGCACGGCACTCACAACAGCGGGCACACCTTGCAGACTGCTGCACCGAACGAGGATCGGCGGAGCAGGTACCAACCTAAACCTGGCTGGCTTCTCGGAAGCACACCTCGCGAAGATGCGGCAGACCAGCTGGTGCAGCCTCCGAGTTGTCCAGGTCTTGCAGGAACCCGAAGCCCCAAAACCATTCCTTGACAAACACTTGGTCTGGGCTTCTCCCCGGCCTCGTTCTGACGAGGGCACCCAGAAAATCACCAGAAGGTGCAGCCGTACGCTCACTGCCTTGAGACTGCGCAGAGACCGGCGCCAGCCACCTCAGGTGCGCAGGTACCAGATAGGAGAAGATCGCAGATGATGATGATCGTCGCTCGAACGGTGCTGCCACCCGCGACCATTAGCAACTGGCCTTGAAACCCCGCGACCTCACTGGAACACCGCACACCATTTACCAGGTTATCTCGAGCCGTCTGTGGGGAAGTCCGCACACTGCATCACCGAGGGACGCAGCCGCTCTTGAGGTGGTGTCGGCGCCATCGCGCTGATGACGTCAACCGGCCTGTCAGTGCCCTTTTGTAGCGAGAGCTACATTGGCCGTATTCTCGCCGCTTCGCTGTGGCCGGTGGCCGCACCGTGAGCTGAGCCGTTGCCTAGCAACCGCTGAAGCTGGCAGCGCCGCTCGCCGCGCCCTCTGGCATGACGTCAGAGGAGGAGCCGGTGAAACCGCGTTGTGACAACAAAACGGCTGTGGCCGGTGGCCGCACCGCAAGCTGAGCCGGTGCGCAGCAACCGCCGAAGCTGGCAGGGCCGCTCGCCGCGCCATCTGGCATGACGTCATAGGAGGAGCCCGTGAAACCACTTTGCAACAACAGAGGAGGAGCCGGTGTTGCATCGTATATATAGAAGGGGCGGCTCGGTGAGATTTGTCGGCAGATATGGAAAGTGAGTTGGAGAGACTGAAAGAAGCCAGGCTTCGTCGTCCGAACGTAACCAAGAGGAGGCAGCGAGCCGAGGAGACGGAGGAAGAACGAGCCGCACGCCTCGAGAAGCGTCCTAAGTACGAAGCGGCCAGGCGAGTGGATTCAGATGAGGATAGCACCCGAAACGTGTTCAAGTCACTGGACGACAACCCCTTATCCTCCCACCTCACCGACCACCGGGCCGTCCTTGTGGCAATTGAGAAACAAGATGAAGACTTTAAAAAATCCGTTACACTTTAAAAATATCTAGTCTTTAATGTAACCATAACTTAACAAGAGGTAACAACCAAACCTAAACACGCAGACGTACGAAGCTAAACGATAAAAATGTAACCGTATAGAGAACCAAGCTAAACAATAACATTAACCGTACACCCAGGCATAACTGAGTTAAGCCACAGCCAAATTTTTTCAAGCGAAGATTGTATACGCTAGCCTGCGCCGGCGATGTAACGCCAAAAAAACCAGCTGCCCTCAGAGCTGCACAGGCACGCGGCACGTGCCACTAATCATTCCAGCATAGAATTTCACTACTACGGCGTGCCTCATAATCAGAACTGGTTTTTGCACATAAAACTCCAGAAAGAACAAGAAGAATCTGTCGTCGTAATGGGGAGGCCGCGTTTACGACGGTATGATCCATTGCTTAAGGGGTTATGAGCAATTCATTGTCTTACCTAACGGAGAGGTTGATATTTGATGAAATTTCATGGAAATCTTTCTAGAATGAACGCACTCGGGAAAGGGCTCGTCGTGGACATGTCGATTCTACCGTGAGAGCTTCTGAAGCCCAGGCAAAACGTCAGGGAAGAGCCGCGGACTCCTAGTTGAGGCATCGCGATGTTGAGGCCAAACGTCAGCGAAGAACCACAGATCCTGAGTTGCGGGAGTGCGATGTTGAGGCCAAAGGTCAGCGTCGCCTAGCCCTCCAGAAAACTGACAACGGTGGTGCACGCCTCGGCAACGCTAGCGACAACTTCCCCGATGCGACGGCCTGGTCCCAACGCGAGTTCCTCAACCGGAACTGCGGAGCCAGCTGGCGTGTGTGACCGGTTGTGGTTCGAGCACAACGTGGTACTCGTCAGTGCAATTCGTTCGGAGAAACACCGAAGAAACACATGACAAGCTTCGCTTACCCCCATTTCCTCGACAGGGGAAGGGCTACAATTTTTTCTCCAACGGCGGCGCCGAGAGCTGCAGCAGGGCCCACGCCAGGCCCGATCAGCGGCGACAGGCGAGGAGCAGGCGGAATCGCTCCGCGGAGATTGCCGCGCACCAGGCCCAGGCAGGAGACGCTACCGGCTGTGGAATGGGTGCCGTCAGCCTTCCCCGCGACCATGGTCCATGCCGAAACGCAGCCGGGGCCCCACGTTACGCACGTCAATGTGATAATGGCACATTCCTGTATCCAAGCCAGCAGACCCCAGTCCTTACCGGCGATGCCCAAGAGCACCCAGCGATGGCTCGCGCGACCGCTCGCAGGTTTCTTGTTCTTCCAATTACACTGATGACACTGATGCCAATGACAATTACCAATGACACTGATGCTGATCACAGCGGCATTCTCATAGTGTATATGCCCTGCTAACGCACCGGTACTTATCGCAGTACCTTTATAGTATTGTGACGAGCCTTAACAAAATTTTAACTCCTGTCTGTCCAGCCCTCGGAAGTAGAGAAGTCCATGAAATTAATGCAGCACCACGATCACTGTATCTTTCGCCCTAATTTCTTCTATATCATGGCGTCTTTCATTTGGCATCAGTGAAGCATAATGCCCTCAGTATCGGAGCACTCGTGTCTTGTTCACACCGTGCGTATATACAATGCCATCAAGGTTCAGTTCCTACTTTGCAAACCGGGATATTATTGCTTGCTTTTTCTGCTATGCAGTCGCTCATGCGTAATTTCTATCCTGCTGTGCAGTGAATATGTTGAATTTTATCGCTTCAGGTAGCCAGAGCAACTATTTTCGCTCTATTTTTTTATAACCAACTTCATTTTCGCACTAAAGCTTCGGGAAAGTAACAGATCAGTGCGATATTCTTTATGTATTTTGCGTCGTTATCACTACAAATTGCCTAAGTGAAAACCTTGCCGAACTCAATTTCACAATGACGTAGCGGTTGTAGTGGGTGGCTGGGAAGATATTGTTTCAAGTGGAGTTATCTCGCAGTATGAGTGTGGTAACGCAAGACAAGACGAGGAACTAAACGGAACTAGCGCTATTCTAGTCCTCGTGATCGAGAACTTGCTTGTCCACGTCTTGTCTTGGGCTACTGTACTCGTAATGAATCATTGCCAATTATAGCCCGGTTGTCGCTTCTATTGTCTCGCCGTTTCAGCCCTCAAATGCTCCCACCTGTGACATAAGCGACTGAATTACGTGATCGTCACTTCTTTTTTGTCTTTGTTTAGTTGCGCTGGCTGACATCGAACATATACGAACTTGCCCGGTTCTCGCTACTTGTAAGTTACAAAAATCGCCTATGTGAGAACCGGGAACCGTGGGTCTCGACATTTCGTCGCACAATGAGTCATTGGAAAATAAAGCTGAGGAATCTATAGGAGAAATACGTTTATCTTTTGTGGAATTAGCTCTATAATTATTCGAGGATGACACATTTCATATCTGAAAAAGAAAAAAAAATGCTAATTTGGTAGGAAATACGAGTTCGCCTCAGGTGGTACTTAGGTCAGAACTTCTGTAACAAGGAGCCATAGAGCGTTTGTTTGCCAGTTTTCTTTGCCTAAGGTTACGTATCATTACTCGCATGCGCATTAATGGTTGTTTCACATCTGTAATGTCATCGCAGAAAGCATTAGCTTGATCGTTGATGAGAATCGTAAACGAATGTGTCTCTCGCATCGACCCAATGCCAGTGGATTTTGGCTGGTGCCTCCCAGATTTATTTTATGCCCTCGCTTTCAGCCGAATGGCGGCGCGACCATGAAGTAAATATACAGTGCAATACAGCACAATGCCTGTAGATAATTGTGTTGCTATGGTGCGTCATTGTCGACAAATGAGCAGCGACATGCCAAGATATTTAACTCTTTACCTCCTACTAGGAAGATTGTCGAAGTGTGTGCCGGCAAGCAAATGCTAAAAAGATATGTAAAAATTCTGGTTTGCTCTCGTGCGTACCATGCTTTGTTAATATCACCAGTGAAAGAACCCCGGAATAGAGCAAACATGACATGATCTAAGTGGCTTTTGTGCCCCCTTTTTCTGACCTCCTCATTATATCATAATCATGAATACTGCGAAAGCGTCCGTGTAGTGCGACGATTATAACACCAGAGAGTATTATATTTGGATGTGAAAGCAGCATGCGCCTTGGTTTCAATATGCTTCCGCATTTTTGTTAATCATTCTTGATGTATGTATGTATGTACGTACGTACGTACGTATGTATGTATGTATGTATGTATGTATGTATGTATGTGTGTGTGTGTGTGTGTATGTATGTATGTATGTATGTATGTATGTATATGTATGTGTGTATGTGTGTATGTATGTATGTATGTATGTATGTATGTATGTATGTATGTATGTATGTATGTATGTATTATTCTCAAGTTCTTGCTGCAGTCGTTAGTCGCGCGTTTCCCACTTCCAGTTTCCCTCCGAGCAGTTAAATCGCGCATCACAATTAGGGCAATTCTCCCTTGTACAAATGGTTCCCATAAATTACTTAAAGAAAGGTTTTGCTCAACTACCGTGGAGTAATCCGGACTCGGCCTTTTCACACAGTGGGCCAGAAGAGCTGCTAATCCAGTGTGGTTGAGCTTGCATCCATTGAACATTCGACGCCTCTTAGCACCAGTTACCAGCCCGCTTAGGATGACTGATCCCTACGGTATGCAGCCACTGGATTTTTCCACGTTGCTATATAAGTAATTTCTTTGGCTGCACACGCTTCTGCAATCTACCTCGAACACCCGAAATATTGCAGGTATTATATGGTATTTTTTCCTCGACGTGGGTCTAACTTTGCGAAAGTCGAGTGAAAAGAACTTCCGAGTTTGTTTTTGCATCAATTCTTTATATGCCATCGCGTCTATTTTAAGGCGGAGCGTTCCTTTTCTCCGCTTTGTTGTTCATGCCAGGCGGTAGGAGGCATCAAACACTTTTTTTTGTCGTACTCATGCTAACGAGCTGGAAGGAAATCTATTTAAGAGCCAACAGGGCAACGTTCATAAATGTTTAGAACATCTCATGAATCCTGAACGATTCATCATTAACCGCAAGGAGGTTTCATCACCCTCCTTGTTTTTCTCAGTAATACTGTTTTTTTTTTCGGGGGGGGGGGGGGGGACACTGGTTGTGGGCAACAGGAGTAGCAGACGAGTCGCTCAGGCGGAGAAATTGCCGGCTAGGTCACCTTGCTCAACTCCCTTCTAGTTATCATCACCACCTTGGCCACGACCGTACACAATTTGTAGAGTTTACCGTAAAGCTGTAGTGCACATTTACCGTATAAGACCACACTGACCAAGCGGTTCGCAAATATATATTTGTTAGCAATTTCAAAATAACCTACTTAGCGTATTTATTACTGCAGCATTTTTTGGAATCGAGAACCTAGGCGGTAGGTTTGTGGCTGGTTTAGTTAGACGTTGCTTTCGTAATTATGACATGATGCACTGGTGGCGGAATCGCGACTGGCAAAAGTCTATTCAGGCAGCAAGAAAAAGTTGGCCTAAAATTTGGTTCACGTTGCCGATCAGAACCAGCCTGCTATGCTTGTCGATATTTTACCGTATTTGCTCTCGCTTTGGATAATAGTGGCACTTGTTTTTGTTTCTCGTGTTATGCGCTCAAGAAAGTCCCTCTTTTTTTATTATGATCATGAACGCAGACGCAAGAAAGGAACTGTCGTCGACGCCGTAGATCTCTGGCAGAGAGCTCACGAAACCCACTCTTGCTTAATTCCTATTCCGCGCTTCGATTCGCCACGCGCCCATAAAAGATGTATGCCCCTATACAGCTCCAACGTACCGTCTGATTCGAGCCGCTTTCTTTATCCCCGTAACCGAGTAGTTTAAAACAAGAACTCGACCTTCAGTTAACTACTCCCGCCCCTGCACATCGCGCATGCTTTGAATACAAAAGCAACGATGCTTCGCCTGCAATGCCGCCTAGAGCTGCAGTTCCGCTATCTAGCGGGCGCCGGTAAAGTGCACCAACGGCCTTTCCAGCCACGGGTGGAAGGAAAGGACCGCCAAAAAAGAAAGCAGCAAGGCAACAGCTCCGTGCGCCAGTTTCCGTTCACACAGAGGGCAACAAGGGCAAGCGGCTAAGCTGGGAAACGCGACGGCACACGCCCCAACACGGCAAAACACGTGCCAAACGTCTTCGCGACGGAGCCGATCTTTAACTGAAGCCGTTCACAGATAAAAGGCCAGCACCGCCCGTCAGAACGCCGGCGCCTTACTTACTTATTTTGTACTTTCGCATCCGGCATGGGAATAGCATCGTTTAAATATACCGCACAGTCCCCGAAGTGATACAAATAACCGAGCGAGGCCATTTTTCTTTTGTGACGCGGAATCCGGTTGATATCGGCGGAAGAGACGCGGCACTCAGATTGTACCCGGAGCTCGCTCACACACCGTTTTCACACGATTCGCTCTAATTGTCGACGAAACGCTGGGGGCAATGTCGTACACGACGGGAAATGAAATATGAAACCGTCTTTCAGCGTGCGCGGCAGGGGGTTAAACATTGATCGCCCTCGGGGTGCCCCTTGCCTCCGAAGCCTGCCGGCACTTTTTGAGACTCATATCTCGCGTTTTCTCCGTGCCAGCCGGTGGTGGTGGCTTCGGGGCACGCGGGGACGATCGGCTAAGCAGAGCGGAGTTTTGTGGCGTCTGTACACGCAGTGTTTGGATGAAATCTGCGATGAGATGCACGAAGAGGCGGGCCCTCCGGTTTGTTATGAAACGCGTGTTTTGAAAAAAAATAAAGAGCGAGAGATTACTGGTGTTTGCATCGGCCGATTCTTGCTACGATTAGAGGTTTCGTGATCATGTTCTCCGAGGTGTGAAAACGCGCGTTGAATCTGCATTAGATTTTGTTTTCAGCTATACGGTCTCTGTAGCGACGCTTCGGCTTAAGTTGGCAGCGATTTATGAATGGCTTAAACGATGCATACAAGATAAGAACACAATACCAAATGCATCATTTATTCGTACAATATAGAGCTTGGAAACATCGAACTTTGATTCTTGACTCGCAGCTTTATTTTTGTTGGCTTTATGGGGAGAATTCATGGGTCTTGTATAGGTGGGTCTTCCTGATGCGCAGTGTCAAAGGTCAGCAAAAATTTATAAGAACGCTCCTTCGCAGTTCCTACAATCTAAGGGTAATCTTTCTCTCTTTAGCTAAAAGTGCAAACGTCATTTACAAGCCAGCGGTCATTTTAGCGACCTTTTTGTCGTACCAAAGACTACGGACTGATTGTCCGGTCACACTTGATTGCCCGGTCTGGCCACATGGCAGGTTAAGCTAGAATATGCTCCTTGAACACACTCTGTTTTACCTTGGTTTTTCCTTCTTGTTGCATGTCATCAACTGTAAAAATCACAGAGGGAAACTGATGGCAAAGCCTGATCTGTCACTCCAAAACTATTGTAATTGGCTTGGCGACATAGCCGATGTTAGCGACGATTTACGACTACGACCCGCTGCTGAATTCCCGACGGCTGACGCCTTGTGAATCTGGAATAAATTCGTGCCTGTGGTTCCTTTGTGGTGACGTCTTCCACGAAAGCACAATTCTAACATACCCGACGGAGATATTCACAAGAGACGCCATGAAATCTTGCTGAACTAGTCTTAACTGACGTATGGTATTTTGACCAGTGTAGCAGCATTAAAGCGTAGTTCTTATGATATTTTTAATCCTGGACACGCCATAAACCTCTAATACATTCATAGGAGGTGGTGTCATTTGGTGATTTCGTCTGGCAAGAAAGCATCATTTTCTCATGGCCTTTAGTTATACTCACTAACGATACCATGAAAACTAATTGGAGTAGCTTCTGTCCACCCGCGTAAGGTTGCACATTATTCATGAACGTTCATGCCAGTAATTCGCCGGCTTAACGCTTCGACGTGGTATAACTAGATGACATTTTACACATCGACAACATAGCTTTTTGAATTTGACACTTGAACTGTTTACAAAGACTCACGAACACAGAGTGTGATCTTCGCTGATGAAGCGTGCGTAAGTATATTGCAAGAGGCGCAATTAAAAAAAAAGAAACATTATTCTTCAATAAGCTCAGTTGTGGTTTACTAAGCAGTGCAAATGTAATGCACCCATGTAAGAGCACCTGGGCAGCATGCTGCAATGAAATCGCTAGATCTTTCTTTATCTTTACTACTCATTTTCTCAGACTCGGAAAGCGCTTACCACACGACACGCGTTCTGCCAAAACGCGGCGTCGTTATGCACGCTGACGAGGTATCACTTTGTAACGCTTCCCCAGCCCTGCCTTAATCTCGCGTCCTGTCGAGAAATTTACGAGCTCGACATTTTCGATGACCTCAACTAGACGGTGTACACTCGGACGCTCGCGTAACTTGCGCAACCTTCCGACTTCGCGTAAGTCTCTGACCGTGTACACGTACGTCGCGCGCTTTCCGTTCGCGTTCCTCGGCGGGCTGCGACGGCTTCTTCTCGGTGGATGCCCCGATCTTTTGCGCGGATCACTCGGCAGCTTCCCCTCATGCGCGCCGATGCGAACGCAAGTTGCGAGGGCGTCGCGGCGGCGTGATCTGGTGCAGGCGAGGAGGGATGTGCGAAGGTGAACGGCGTCTCGACGAACGTCGCCCGCAAAACGCAACCCAGTGAGCACGGACGGGGAAATGCGGGCCGTTTGTCCTTTCTAGTGTTTCGGAAGTTTTGACGCTGTGCGTGGCTGGAATACCCCGATTCCAGTTGCGGGCTCGCGTGCTTGCCGTCTACTCTACCTTTGGTATGCAGGTGTCGCTCTTCGTTTTGTAATCGGCTCTCTGCTAGCGAGCTGAACTGCTTCGACCCGAGGAACGCATCCAATGAGGTGGAAGGTGGGGGGGGGTGTCTCTTAGCGCTTAATTCCATCGACGAGCGAGCAGCCCACAAGGGACCTCTGGGAACATGCTCGGCTAAGTGGAGTCGTGTTGCACGCTATGTAATAATCTGTACTTCCAGGCGGGTGAAATATCTGAGTGTCCCGCGACGAGCAGCATGAGAAAGTGGACAAACATTTGTTGTCGAGAAACGATTATTCAGCACGTATGAACTGACTGACTGACCGACCGAACGACTCGTTGAGTAACTAGCTAAGTGGCTGGCTGGCCAACTGTCTCACTGGTGGGGTTTAAAGGCTCACTAGAAAGCAACGCTAACTCAAGTTATTTTGGTACACTATTCTATCAAATGCATATTTCCTTCATTTCTTAGGTAAATACGTGGCAAGTTTCAAGAGAAGATAGGCTAGCACAAGCGCCGACCCTCCAACTGAAGCTTTAATAATAAAATCTACACATTCATAGGAACATGTAGTCATACAAAATAAAAAAATAAAAAGAAAGCATTGCCATTCAACTCTGTGAAGGTAGATGATCAGCGAAGCTGTGTATGTGGTGATAGACCGTTGCTCCGGTGAAACGTTCCGATTTGCTGGATAGGGGCCAGTTGGGAAGTTGGAATTTCTTCCCGCTTCGCGGCCCTAGGCGGCGGCACGCTTACGCTTGGCGTCCGTGGCCCGCTCATCGTCGGTGGTCTCCTTCCGCCGCCGCCGCGCCCATTCCCTTTTCTGTTCACGCCGTCGTTCTTGGTAGGCACGCTGTTCTTTTTCAGACCGTACAACACGCGGCCAAACCATTTCACAGTCAGAGCAGAACTGAGGTAAGGAGCCTGCGGAGAGCATGACGTAAGGAGACAGAAGACACTCAGATTTGTAGGCACTAGTTTGAATACGCGGGATGGCGTACACGTGTATGGTGCGAACTAGACATGGCCGACGCGGGTCAACGTGTAGTATCTGTTCTTATCAGCTTAATATCTGCTACGGGATGTATTTGGACCCAAGATATTAAACTTACTTTTGGAAGCTTGCGGATTGCTTGAAGCCTGCTTCGAGCCCTACCGCGCCCTACTTCAAATACCAGTTCAAGCAATACCGGGTCGGTCCGGTATTGCACAATCTTCGAGATATTTGGTCTACGGACATCGATCCGTTGGAAATTAGCCATATACAGCTGTAAAATATGGCTAATTTATTCAGAAACAGAAATTCTTTTTCACGCTATGCAGGTGGTTATCGGATTGCTGATACGGTAATGTATTTCGTTGTCATGCGCCAAGCCTCCATCAGTACCTCTGTTCTCCGGTCAGGATAAGCTAAAACGTCAACCTGTTGGAACTCACGCAGTCGGTACATTTTTAACAGCGAAGCTGTTTAAGCCGGGGGTTAGACCGGGGAGTGTGCGCAGGAAAACCTCGCCGAGTGAGGACGTCACTATGCGTCGCCTAGCAACGCGTTGCCCTAGAGTGCCTTGATGCGCCGCCCCCGCTTAGGGTGAGGACAACTGCGTCGTCTGCTACGGCGGCCGCCATTCTCGCCCCCACTGCACACAGGTTTCGTTCTCGCGGGGGGAGCGCCGCGCTCGCTTATCGCTTCCCACGGGCGCACAAATTGAGAAAAATAGGAAAAGTGTGGTCGTGCATTTATCTTTCAAATGAATATATTTCTAAATGTTCCTCGGAAACGCCTTATTGCTGACTAAAAAAAAAGGGGGCAACAGTAGCCAAAGTCAACGGCGTCGACCGGCACTCCTGCTTGCTATGCGTCAATGACGTCAGTGAGGCTGTTTGCAGAATACCAGGGAATCAAATGGATCCTGACAGAAATTATCGCTGATCCACTGACCTCAGTGGTGGGTCGAAATGGCAACCCGCCCCAACATAAATTGGCGTCGTGAACTTACTCGCACCAAGCGCCCATCTTCTCAAAGCAGCAGCGAAAAATAATTCCTGAAAGTTTTTATGCGCCCGAGCTTTTTGCTAGCTGAGTTGCGATAAAAAGCGCCGTTAACTGAGCTGCGGAGCCTGCAATAGACAGTTTCAAAACGCGGCGGTGGGTTAAATCTCGGCGGCAGTTGCTGAGGTCAGCACATATTCCACGAATCGCCGCGGGTATTGGCAGGCCCGTCGGCGCCCTTCTTCCCACGTATGTTAACTGTCTCGGCGAAAACAAAAAGTTTTAAAATGTATTAATCTACTAATGTTTTGATTGAGATTTTATTTTCAACCACGCCCATGCCCTCCATTCTAGACATTTACATCTGGCCTTTTCCTTTGTAGCTTCTTTCCACCATCAAACTGATGAAACCCATCACCCAATACCTGTCCCAGCGTGTTTAGCCTTTTTAATATTTCTGTTATGGATGCCCCATGCAAGCCCACTGACCTGCACTGATATTTCATTGGTAAAAAAATTTGCTTGGTTATTGAAGGAATAGAAACGAATAAAACCCGTCAAAGAGTAATAAAATCGAATATCTCACCTGTTCATCGAGGTATGACCAGTTTGTGTTTCTGAATGAGCGCAAAATTTGTTTCCCAAGCAAAGAAGAAAATATTTATTGATTGCTCATTAACACACAGATAATAGGTGACCAAATTTTTAATATGAGACCATAACGTTATAGCACTTGTAAAATTGAACATGAATGTTAAATAGAAGACAATAAATTATGAAACAATGGTGATGACATATGTACATAGATACAGACTTCAGACAGAGCAAAAGTTCGCTCAACTTTGCGGAAACATTGTATTGCTATACAATCTCGGACGTAAACAAACATGCGGCAGGCAATGGCCCGATACAATGTTAGGACGCCGACCGCGATTCGCTAACTAGCGCCTTGTAAAGGCAATGAACTTTAATGAAAGAAAGCGGCGAAAGCACGTTTGGCACTTATTCTGAAGCGGCAACATCGTATTGCACAATCTCGGACGCAAACAAGCATGCCGCAGGCAACTGCCGGTCCCGCACGCTAGAGCATCTTCATGACTTTGTCAGTCTTTCGCGGAACCTTTTTTTTTAACACGAAAGTGTTTTATGCCGGGGTCCACCAAGACTTCACTGACGTATTTCCGTCACGGAAATACGTCAGCTTACAATGTACACGAACATAATACAAAGAAAGAAACCAGAAGAAAAAGTTCCACAAACATGCAAAATTTGGAAATCGAACCCACGACCTCTCGGTCCGCGACGATAGATCGCCGAGCGTTTAACCCATTGCGCCACAAACGCATTTGCAGAGAGCTACACAGACGCGCCTTATATATCTAACACTCCTCCGTGTACCCGCGCTCTTGCTCGGGGCGGTGCCGCCGCCTACGAGCAGAAAAGAGAAGTACTGCATTATGACACTAACGCGCACCGACAGTGAACGCTTCGGTGGTCTCAGCACTACGACGCCTCGATGCCAGCATTCGAAGGGACGCTGGCATCAAGAAGCACTACCAACGCCACCTAGGTGGCGTTCACCGTACTCAGCACAGCGGAGCGTGGCCTCCGCAATTAGCTCTGAAAATGTTTCTGAAGTTGATCGCGGAGGCTGCAATTACGACGCGCTGTACGCGCTGATTTGACTCGGTGACGATTCAGTTACGTGCTTTGTCTTGCGCGTTGTATTAGTGTGTCAGTTACGTGCTTCGTCTTTCGCGTTGTGCTAGCGTGTGCAGCGTAGTGCAGCTTCCATATGCACGACGGTTGCTCATGGTCATCGACGTTGGTAGTCGTGATGGAGGAGACGTGCCACCAGGCGTCAGCGTGGGTGCATCAACGCCTAAGGGCGCTTTAGCCACAAAACACCAATAGACATTATATATCAATGTGCAATAAACATTACACTACTTCTGTGAAGACACGTTTCACTTTCGTGTTCTATACCGATTCCTATATAAGAGGGATCAACCACATTTTTTTGTTTTGTTTTTTCGTCAAGCAAGACTAATAGTGCATTAGTGCAAGACTAATGTGCCCGCTGCTTCCAGTCAACGGCATTTACCTACACGCATCTCAAAATCAATAAATCACAATAAACGTAGCACGGAACCGACACGCGGCTGCAGACACACGAGGAGGTCGCCACTTGTCACGCTTGACTCGCACCACCCACAGAAGCCTCCTTTTTGGGTCTCTTGGAAAATGAAACATTCTCCCACCATTTCGCGAGTGGTTGGAGCACTGGGGACATCCAGGCATTCCACGTCGAAGAAAGCAGCGCCAACGCGCAGCAGCACTTGGCGTACGCCAGCACAGCAGCGCGGCGAGGACAATGCGGGCAACAAAATGGCGGAGGGAGCGCGCAAGAGCCGGTCTAGGCGGCGTCGACTGGTTCAAAGGCTGGCACCACCCTAAGCGGGGCACGCATCACCCTAAGCACCACCCTAAGCGGGGCACGCGCATCGAGGCAAACTAAGTTGCCCAGCTGCGCCGTGCTTCGCCACAGCTACGGAGGCGGAGCTAAGTCGTGACGCCATCGCGATGCTGCGGCGGCGACACAGTGCCGTATCTCCGCGCCGAACACGTTGCCGTGAAGATGGGGCGACCAAAGAAGTGCGTTACTCCCGAAGAGGAGGAGCACGGCGCGGAAATCGTCGTGCCGCTACTCCTGAGCGGAAGAGACGACTTCGGGCGAATCCCGAATATCGCGCCGGTGAAGCGGCGGCGAAACGTCAGCGATTTGCAGAAGATCCGGAGTTGCGACCCCGTGAAACCGAGCAAAAGCATGTGTAAAACGATCCGGGCCTGCGAGTCATGGAGAACTTTCGGCGGCAAGTTCAGAAATCCATCGGAGGTGCCGATGGACGGTTTGCCCGAGTCTCGAAAGAAATAAAAAGCATAAACTCGCAGAAACTTAGCCGACGCGAGAATAAGCTAGGTGGGGCCACTAGCTTCGCTCTTTGCCCAGTCATCACACCACAATAGTGTGAAGCTCCAGCAATTTTTTTTTTTTTTGCAAGGAAACTCCAACAAATGTATAAACACACACATGGCAGTTTCATCAGAAGGGTGACACATTGCAAGCAATATCAAATTAACGTTTTCCGTTGTGTTCGGGTTCTTTGGACGGTGTTCCAGCAATGCGCCGGGGCAACCCCGGGCGGCTAGCACGCACCGCATAAGGCTGGGCCGACCGACCGATCAACCGACCGACTGGTTGAGTAACTATAGCTAAGCGGCTGGCTGGCGTGCCACCGGTGACGTCGCAGACATCGCGGCTAGATGGTGCAAGAAATGAGACCGTCTCCCTCTGTCAGCGCCCACATAAAAGGTTAGATGGTTAGCTTTTCGTATGCTGGCCCGTTCCACTGACATCAATTAAAGAGTTTGAGTACTGCGCCCCGAAGATACGTACGCAGCACGCAAGCGATCTGCGGAACGTGACAGTGCGTTTCACGACAGAGCGTTTAGCACATGGGAGCGCCCACGTACGTAAACGCACGTAATCCCGCCGCGCCATCTGAAAGATAAAAAAACTCACCGCCCAAGCACTCCGTACAGATGGTTAACAAGCGAAGCTGAAACGTGCGGCCCCGTTGTTTAATTAGCAGTAGGTCAATCGCGACGCTGTATTGAAGCGTTTCTAAGTTATTGGTTACATGTTTGCGTTTCTAGTGGAACGCAAGCGCCAATGGTGGGCGGATGCTGCTAACCACGACGCCGAACTAACTAGAGATATCGAACGCATGCGCCAACGGCGAGCCGAGGAGGCGGCGTTGCGGGCAGAGCGCGTGCTTGGGTACGACGCAGAGAACGACGTCACTAACGGCACTGCCAATGGCGCGCGCGATCGGGTGCGACGTAGAGAACGACGTAACTGACGGCGCAGCCAATGGAGACCTTTATCGAAACATGTGGCGAACAGTTCTTCGTTTCGTCTACCCATATACAGCATTCGTTGTAAAAATTCACCGGTCATTACTAAAGTCCCTATATAAGAAAAGTACCGCCATCTACTTTTTCCTCCGCCGCCTCCTCTCCTAAACCGCCTGCTTTTTTCTTTACTTTTTGCTTGCGAAAGCCAAGTCGACGGTGGCGCACTTAGAAAGTCCACGTTGAAGCTTTCAGGCCGGGCGCGCGCCGCCGGCGGCGACTGCGGCTGCGCAGAGGACTTTCAACATGGCTCTGAGGCGGAAAAAAAAGAAAATATAAAGAAGTGAAAAGCGCGCACTATCATCGTTCAATCAGAGATACAGGTGAGAGAGAAGCGGCGTTTATCAAAGGATGGCGGTACTTTTCTCATATAGGGACTTTAGTCATTACGATACTCCCTAATAAAAAATTTGAGCGCAGCTCTATACGTGCTTTCATTTTCGCGATATATTGGCTGGCGGGGGCAATAAGTCTCGTGTGGCACTTTGCGAACGGAGCGAAGTGCGGCGCGATGGCCTCGGTAATCGGGAGGTCACTAGAGGCAGCGATTGGGTGACACGTGGGTGCGAGTCAAAGCAACCGCCGCAGACAGACCTCCGCTAATGCAGCGCTTTGTTTCCATAAAGACGACGCGCGCCACTATGGCGCCATCACGTAGCCATCGTCGCCACACAGCCCGTCTTACGCGCCGCTACGCTTTTCTTCTCCCAGCCTTCACCATACCCTCCTCCTCCACTTTCCTCCTCCGCTTGCGGTCTCTTCACTATCCGCCGTCTTTTATCTCCCGCTGCGCTACGCGTTCGCTCTCCCTTCGCTGTGCTCGTTTGCTTGGTTACGAGGTACGAGGCGTACGTCGACGCTCGCCGTAGCAACGGGCGCTTAAGAGCTGCGCTCTAAAAAGATTGCTTGGTCGCTCTTTCAGAAGAATTGGTTATAACCTGAAATTGAAACGTGCATTCTAAGCAGCAGGGGCAGCTTCGTTGTACATTCACAAATGCAATGCTTTTCTAGAAACGCATTGTCTACCTAAATAGCAGATCCGCGGTTCCCTGCTCTTCTCTTTCACGTCCCCTACTTGAGATGTGGATAGCACGATGCGTTCAAGCTTTAAGAAATAGAGCGCTGTTCAACGCACCAGACGGACAACGCGTTGGAACTTTCTTGTCGACCAGAAAAGCTAGCGGTGCTCGCTCATTCACTCGCTCGGCCTTTCATTCAGTCAAGTTTAGAGCAAGTGAATTGGAAAGCGTCAGTGTGGCAAGGGAGGGGGGCGAAATCTTATGAAGTAAAAAAAAAAAACTGTTCACGATACTGCTGCACTGTTTACTCTGCCCCGAACAGAAGGCTCTAACCAAACAAGATCCCGTAAACCTGATTAAAGTTCTCAGAACGCTTCGATACTGAAGTTTCATTTGCATGTTCGTTTCTCGAGAGCTTACGAGCTGACACAGTGACGTTCAAAAGGCGCCAGTATACTCGTGCAAGCAGCGTTCGCTCCACATTGCCTGAGTCTATCGCAGCTCATCACTCTTCCGCCACCTTGATCCCAGAGTGTTATTTAAAATTACGACACTGCCGCAGCGATTCTCGCACTGCCATACGCCCGCATTAACGTATTCTACGTGCGGCGTATACAATGCATCAATACCTCACAACACAATCGAGATATCACCGCGAAACAATGGCAGACACGCCCAAAGCGAGACGCACGGTCTCCGTATTGTCTTTTTGTTTCGTTTTTAGTTTTTTTTTTTTTTTTTATTCCCGATTGTCTTATTCGGATGCCGCCAGACGAAAACGAATGCAGCACTATGCAGCTTTTCGAGGGGAGCAGACGAGATTGAGAGTCGGGTAATAGAGCAGGCGGCGCCCGACTTTGAGAACGGCGTATCTCTCTCTATCTCTCTCACTTCATTTGCCATACGTCCCCGACATCTCACCCTCTCCCCCTGCCCCTTTCCCAACTACTACCCTCTTTGTTGTATAGATCATCGAACGACCCTCAGTGTCCTTGATGCCTTGCCGAAGCCAGCCGAACGTCTCGGGTCTCGTTCAGCCCGTGCCTGCTTGAAGATGTGTAACACGTCCTGCCGCCAGGGCACGCGTTCGCATTACAAATAGAAGTTTGCGCAGGCTGCGCGACTCTGCCCCGCCGCTTCCCCGCTTTTCTCTCGCTCTATTATGTTCCGGCGCCCACGGAGCAAAGAGAAATTCGGTTAAAGCAATATTCGCCGATTGTTGCTCGCGATAAGATAAAGTGCCCGTAACGAGTTTAGCGAGTCGTCTTCTCTTGGTTTTGCCTTTCCACTTCGAGTGCCCTCAAACAGGTCGTGCCATTCCACCCCCGGTGTCAACACAGATCGCGGTAGAGACACAGTGCAGAGAGAGAGAGAGTCTTTCGTTCGTTGGATGTTTTGGCGCTTTGGTTCCAAGTTTCTACGCTGATCTGCGGGTGCCGTTCTGCTTCGTCCCTTTCTTTTCTGTTGACCTCCTTTCTTATTCAGTTTTCACGTCGGTATGTGGCTATCCGTCAGATGAAATGGAGATCCTGGGGAGGTATAACTGCAGCACTCAGGCGGTCCATTTCAATGAGGGTCCTTGAAAAATGGTTACCTTAACTAAAGAAATGGTAGGAAAGGAAGTAGCTTCGCAGACGCGTCGCATAACTGTGGGAGATCGCGACCCACTGCGATAGGTGAACGCTTGCGCCCTGCGTGCGCGCACTCATGTATAAATGTATCTCAAACGTATAAGTAAGCCTTCACCGGGGCCACGTTGAAATAACTGATTAAGACATTTTCAGTCGGAAAAACTAAGCAATGGGATGGTTTCATTGGCTTCGGGGTCCTTTCGATTGGACACGTCGACGGCAGTTTGATCACTTTGTTTTGAATTCTCGGCCTCTGACACAAAGATCGCAGGAAAGATTACGGGGGCCACTCGTTCTCATAAAAGTGATAATTTTCTTTGGCTCTTTCACGAGATTCCAACCCCCATCTCACAAGTGATGTGTAACACTGTGGAACCTGCAGGACTCCTTAGCCAATAGGAAGGCCGAATGCCCCTCGAGGTGTGTTCATCCGCGGCGCGTCGTCTGCTCACAGCCACAGGAATTCGCGGTATACGACGCGCATGCGCGCAGCTCCTAACATGTCACGTATCATGTACCAAGCTAAAATAAAGCTATGTAATCCCGCAAATATTGAGGCAGTTACGCTCGGAACTATATTCCTCTGCGCAAGGGTAATACCTGTGTACGCCTGGTATCTTCGGCAGCGGTGCAAACTACTTGTGAGGTGGAGTATAACAGCATACGCGAGCGACTCACTGAATTAGAGACGCGGTGAGGGCGACGGAATATGAAGATGTCGTGGAGAAGAAGACAATGTAATTAGGGGCCGGGCAGAGAGTTGCGAGAGCACAGTACAGGTGCCCGCCACGACACCTGTACTGTGCTGCTTTCACGTCAGGCATCGGCTACGGCTGGCATCGGCTCCGTCAGCCTCAGTTTTCAAACCGACTTTTCTACCGGTTGATATACGAGGAAATCGACTCACAACATATAAATTCACTGGAACTGGGCAAATTTTTGAGGAATACATTGTTTCCTGTCAGCGCAACAGTGTGTTCCTCAGATCTCAACCACCTCGCCTAGCTGCAAGTTCTACTCGACGTGACAAGTGTCACGACCCTTTTCTCTTCGCCGTCGATTGGCCAGTCAACGTCATAAGGTTGGCTCCTCCCATTAATTATGCACGCCCCAACAGAGCGCACGTGTTGATGAAGCAATCGCTCGGAAACCCCGCGGTACGGCAGTGATCTACGTGAATAGATCTCGTAAATTGCCCTGCTTTAGGAGGTTAAAACTTTTTTTGGTTATTCGAAATGGCTATAATAAATACGGGAATTCTACAATTTTAGGTGAGGCAACTACAGGGAGCTCGAGAAATCACATTTTGCAATAACGAACGCAGTGCCAACCGAAAAGAAAAACAACAAGCGCCGTGAGCACCGGATAAAGCGGAAGGAGTTTTCTCACACTTCGCTCACCCGACTTTGAGAAGCAAACATTTCTACGGATGAAAGTTTGATGGAAGAGTGGCATGAAGCGTTGCAAACCGCTGAAGTGAAGTGCTCAACATTCACACAAGTTACAGTTATGACGCGTTTTTGAGAGTGTGGGGTTCACTATAGTGTTTTGTTATTTACTGTTATTTTAACAAGGGCGACGTTGCTGCCATGGTTCGGATTATACATATCTTTACTACAGAGCTACACGCGCAGTATCGATGGTCGTTGAAGTGAATCTGTATCAAGCAATGGGAACACGAGTAAAGTATAATCAGAGCCATGGTTTAAGCGACTCGTAGCAGCTCTCGAATGCTACAGCCAGCTAAAAGTGCCTGTGTGACACGTCAATTGGCTTCGCTTGACATGTTAGTTGGAATGATCCAGAGTTTTATGCTTCAGTATTCCGAGTGCATGCCATTTAGAGTGCATGCGAAATATGGCTTCGTGTATACCTTTGACAGGGCCAAGTGCGACAACAATCATTAATTATTCAATGACGAAGAAAGCTTTCAAAACACGAGAAAGGGCTTTTTCGTACTTTCGGCATGCGACACGTCGAGCTACGAGCAACCCTGTCATTGTTGCTGACAAATAGGAGACGCACGTCGGCCGGAAAGATATAGGTGCTCAAAACATGAGCAATGCTTCCTAACCAGGTACATTGTAGATCGGTTTAGTATACTCCTGTTGTACTCTCACAACGAACACAAAACTTATAATAGGCGTTGCTGATGGTCGCAAGTACGTCAACACAAGAGTTTGAGTGGCCGTCCCTTGGCCCGTTTCAGTTCATAAAATTTCGCTGCCAAATAACTATTATACGTCCATGTACAACTTTTTCATGCATCAATGCATCATGTCATCTTGAAATCAAAGGACGAAGGAAGGTCGTCGTGGCTAGGCATGCTGCTGAAACCAACTTGCCACCATCGACCACACCATTACTGAGGAACGTTGATAAATACGTATACTGGGGTAAGCAATGATACGCAGATGAGCTGTTGTTACCCGAGAGATGTGTTGGGCTAAATCTGGCCAGAACAGCAGTGTTACCAGCGCCCGCTCCAGTGGTTGCGATAATTTGCATGTTATAGCAACCTCAATTGGTACCATGTCTGCAGTAACTAGTCCAAAAAAGCTAGTCCACCTTGTAGAAAGAATCAGTCTTAAACACGAGAATACGAGTTGTCATTAACAACTGCACAAATAGCCTCTCAAAATTACCCGCCGCGGTGCCTCAGTTAGCTAAGGCGTTGCGCTGCTGAACACGAGGTCGTGGGATCGAATCCCGGCCGTGGCGCCCGCATTTCGATGAAGGCGAAATGCAAAAACGTCCGTGTGCTTGCGTTGTAGTGCACGTTAAAGAACCCCAGGTGGTTAAAATTAATACGGAGCACTCCACTACGGTGTGCCTCATAATCAGAACTGGTTTTGGCCCGTAAAACCCCACAAAGAAAGACAGCCTCTCAAGATCTTTAGAGGCTAGTCACAAACAAGTTTTCTAAGAATGACTGGCTGCTGTGTGGAATAGAGACTAATAAATACGCCAAATAAATACTTGCCGAAAAAATCAAATGCTGTGCTAAAAGTAAAGAAAAGGCTGCTGAAGGACTTGTGCACCGTAAACACATGTAAAAGGGACAGTTTCCGAAAAACAAAACTCTCTGACCGTAGCATAAAAAATTTAAAAATGCTACATGAACAGACTACCAAGAGCGTAACGTGACAGTCTACACGCAATGCACACAGGTTTTCATGCGGACGCCCTCCGGGAAACCGAAAACAATATCTTGCATTGTCCAGTTTTGTTTCAGCATTCCTTCGAAAGCTTTTGCTGTTCTTTCACTTTTAAGAATCTGTGATACCTTGTTTAGCAGAACAACAGTAACGAGACTTTGAAGAAACGGATGCTGCGAAATATTTAGATAGGTTCATATATTTCAAGATACCGAATAGTTAGTAAAAAAAAACTACCAATATCCCCCCCCCCCGTAATGTTAACATTTGATGCTCTATAGAGCCAGGCAAAGAATTGAGGCATGAATATGTACATTCAGCCCAACATCGCTATGTTGTAATCAAATCAAAACGTTGCGACGCGATTTAACCCCTAGCTGACGTCGGTGAACGACAAAGTATTCCGAGCGAGTTGGGGGTGAAAATGAGGAGTATGAACTGCATAATTTATTGGTAGAGTAGTGCAGGCGCAACAACGCTTGGTCGACTTCAACTAAAGGTTTAATCGCCTCCCAAATTCTTGTCATCAGTTTTCATCATCATCATCAAACACAGTGTAATCACATACCCAGTGGAACATACCCAGTTTCATCACAACCCCTCTGGCCTATACCAACTGGTCCACACCCATTGGCACATTCAAATGGCCCCAGTGGCAATTATATTGGGACTGCACTACCTCCGGGAACGGCCATTGAAAAAGTTCAGAGCCCTTCCACCCCTGTGAAGATGGAAGCCAGCGAATGCTGCGACTATGGTGGGTCTGCTGTAGTGAATATTGCCCCCACGATCAGAATGGGCATATCGTCCTTGGGCATCGCCCAACCGAACATGTCTGTCATTATTTCTTCTTTCCTACAAAAGTCATCCAGCGCTACTTTTATTGCTATAGGAAATATATGGACACTCCAAGCGCATTTCTGCCGTCGCCGTAGTCGTCGCCGTGAGGTTCCGTATGAAGTCCAACGGCGATAATATCGTCGCCGGGCGCCGTATGCTGTAAGTGCGAGTGAAAGCGCGCGAGGGACGCGCGCTTTAACATGAGAGCGAACACATGGCGAAGAGCAAACCCGGCATCTTCCGTCGTGCCGAAAGGCCGTGGGGGGATGGGAGGGAGGGGAGGCGACGCTTAGCTGCGGCACCAAATACGTATCTTGCGACCGGGCGCAAGGGGAACTGGCGACTCAATCTCCCATGCGAAACGGAGGAAAGCGGGAAGGCAGAGCGGGAGGGAGAGGGCGCGGGTTCTACTCTGCCAGCAACTGCGTACTTGTACTTTGCGCGGCTGAGGGCTGTCGCGCTCAACGTGTCTTGAAAGCGATCTCTACACTGCTCTTACCTTTGTATGCACTGTGCTTTCGCCGCTCAGTTTCCGTTGAAGCTCTAGACCTGCACGAACCTTCGGCCGCTCCTGCTGTGGCGCTTGCTCACGCCAGCGTTTTGACAGTGGTTATCTGCAGCCATCGAGTGTGTTCTATTCATGTTTGCTTGTGCGCGCTGACACCATGCTTGTTAATTCAGTTAGTAGGTGAATGTGTCCAAGTTTATGCAGCAGATAAATCTACTATTTTTACTCCATATAGCTCTCTACTAATTTGCTATCGCAATTGATGCTTCGCCTTTCGGACGAAACTGCGACTTTCTTGAAGACGACGACACAGAAACACATGACAGGACTGGCGTTTCACCAAATAGCCCCGCAACGTGCTTTATTGAAAGAAATGCCTATCATGAACGTTTCGATATTTCGTACGCGTTCCAGGCCGAACGTACACAGTCACGATCACCGTACCGTCAAAGCGTTTTATTATAGACGGCTACGCCAAGCGCGGCGCGCACACAAGCGCTAACGCGCTCACGTGGTCGCCAGGGTGACCTACGTCCCGTAATGAAGAAGCAAACTTAAGATCTGGTGAAAACCGCGGTTTAATTGACACTTTTCTACAATTCTAAGTTTGAAAACGCTGCCAACCCGGCGTTTTCATACGACTCCACTAGGTGACGCGACGTGTCTAACATTGTTAGGGTGCCTCGATGCCAGCGCCGCCGTTCAGGGTGGTGCCAACCTTTGACCGCCCCGTCGCTGCCGCTTTCTCGCTGCGACGCCATATTGTGTCACAGCGAGCCGTTGCGATTGCTTGGGGCCGGTGCTGAGTTCGAGGCACAGTGCGCGCGGATGCTTCGCGGACGCTTCTACTTGCTAGACAGTGTTCAGCCGCATGACTGACAAGCTATCAAGTGCATCGTGTCGACATGACGGGCTGTTGTGTTCCCAAGTGCGCCGGATCGACCCGTAAAGGACTGCGTTGTTTTCGCTTCCCCCGGGACCCAGAGCGACGGAAAAGATGGGAAGCCCAAGTAAAGCGCGATCACTGGAAGGCAACGGATAACTCCTGCATTTGCGAGGTAAGTGTCAAGAATGTTTAGACTACCGCACCGTGTTTTTCATTTAAATAAGAAAGTATTCTCTGATCCTTGCTCACGTACCTACGTTCGCTCACGAACTAAGTAAGCACTGCACCGATGCTGTCTGAGTAGTGTATGGTTTGCGAGCGCGCGTCGCATAGGCTTTTTTCGTTTTGATGGACGCAGTCTGTACCCTTATTTTAAGGACTGACGAAGATGCTTAGCCGCGAAATAGTCTTACATTAGCTACGAATCGTCACGTAAGCCACCTATTTTCCTTTTTCACGGGAAGTACACATCGTGTGTGTCGCTTGTTTCTTTTTTTTTTTTTTTTTCTTTTCTCGGTACTGGTTATTTGGGACTAAAGAACGCAGTGCTTCGTCTGGGGAGAGCGGCTGTTTTGTACGTGGTAAGCGAAACATTGTGATTTTCTCTGATTTCTCAGGAGATATCTTGCGGACCTCAGGGTGTTACGTTACATAGCTGATTTTTTAGACTTGTACATATTTGTAGCGTGGTGATCGTAAGCCGATGGTCATTCGTGCTCATTCCCGATCGTAGTGGGTACTGTGACGGTCTTTAAATGCCTGTGCACGGTATGCTCAGGTGTAGTAGAGTTAAGGGGCATCATGGGACCAAAATGTTTCGGCGCTTTCTGACATGGTGTCTGTTGTAGCCTGTGCATTTCTTCGAAACGTGTGAAGCGAGGTAATACAGCATTGCTTCTGCTAAAATTTATTTTTAAGCACTGTAATGGGTTCTCTGTATTTACAAGGCAACTTTTCATATCAATAATCACTTTTGTTGTTTTACCTGTACTTAGAAACACTTTGAAGAGGACCAGTACGAGGGAAATCGACAGGATGGGCGCCGTCTGTTAAAGTCAACAGCCCTACATCATCATGGACTATATTTTCGAAGTGAAAAACATTGCTAATCTGTATTTAACTGTCTTAGTTTCATTTACGGTTTTTGTACGTGATATGTATGCATTGTTGTTTATTTTTTCAATGTAGTTATCAGTGTTCTAATGGTTATTTATGAAATGTTCTGTACTCGCCATCGATGTGTTTGGCTGATGCGACGTATTCGATGGTAGCTGATGTATGTATTCTGGCTGGATATCTTGATTAATATTACCCGCGGTTGCGTTTTCTTGTTTGCATTCTTGTTTTCGATTTATATTGTGTGTAATAAGGTTGATGTACTCACTTGAACCCCCCCCCCCCCCCCCCCATGTACTGAATAAATAAAAAAAAACTCTCTCTATCCCGAATTGTGTGTCGAGCCTACTTTGCGAATTAATTTTTTTATCTCGTCTTTCAACATAACCTTCAGGCGCCACACAGTACATATAATTTTTCATGTACATATCTCTTTCATGATCGATTGTACTAGACATTATAAGTAAATGTATTTTGTGCATCGTTTGATTTCTTGTGTGTAATACGCAAGATTGACACAGACAAGTTACGTTACATTTTTCTCTACAGCACTAACTAAACCTTATTTTCACATCGCAGTCATTTTTACACCAGCTTACTCCTGTCAGCACACAGTTTTGTGGGCAAAAAAAGCAAAAATTGCGCGTAGATATCGTCAAATAATTGCAACGAACGCGAAGAGCACGCGCAACGCAAGGGAAACTAACCGTCGTGCGCGAGTGGCTGGCTACGGTAAAGGAGGCGTGACCTGTAAACCAAAATACAACAGCGAAAAAGAAAAACTTCCACACACAGGGGGTCGCAAACCTTATATACCAAGCATCGAAGCGCAAAAAAAAAATAGTGCGTATTTTAAACATACACACGGCATATTAAATGTGATTGAATCAGGCAACTTGGGGCGTGTTCCCGGCGCCATGCATTTACGTCTTCGACCTTCGACGAGTTAACGGCTATTGGTTATAAAGATATGCAGATGGGACACCGATAAAAAGATCCTCATCAAGGCAAAGCACTTGGAAGCGCGCCGCGAGTAACACTTTATGAAGTGTTATGAGCCGAGTCTCAGCTCGTGTGACACAATATGGCGGCGCCAGCGGAGTTGTCTCCACCCTGGACTGCGGCGCTGGGCATCGAGACACCCTAAACATTGTTGTAAACTACACTTCCGGTTTTCTACGGACACAATCTCCTGGAACCTAGCCTATAAAGGTACGCTCGCACTAGCGACGGAAACGCGCGCGACACGCCGAGCGCGGCGAGCGTCTGCGCGGCATGCAATGCAATGCACTGCATTGCAGTGCATTGCATTGCACTGTTGCCAGTTACTGGCGCTTTTTAAAGCGAAAACATTACATGTCCCATGAGGCAGGAAATGCGGTGTGATCAAGCGATGGTACCAGAAATGGTCGACGGCGCAAAGAGTGAAAACGCGTGAAAAAATGCTCGGATATAGTACGTCAAATTTCTCAGGGAGGTTCCTGTAAAGAAAAGTCAAATAATAGCTCTAAAAATAAAATTTCGTACATTTGGGTCTGGGAGGGAATCGAACCCATGCCTCCGAGGCGCTTCCACGTGCGTCATTGCATACGTCACTTCGCAGCCACCTGGCTGCGACGTTAGAGTAAGGTGAATTAAATTAGAGTAAAATTACTTAAGGTGGAGTAAAGTGAATTAAGGTCGAGTAAAGTGAATGATCGTGAATTAAAGTGGATCAAGGTTGGTTAAAGTGGATCAAGGAGGATTGAGGTTGGTACAAATAAAACAAGGAGGATTAAGTTAGAGTTATTAAGGACACGTGACAGTGTATGACGTCACGTATCGTGGCCACGTGCATAATTGGAAGTGAAATTGATTCCGAGATGCTCATCTATGACTTCACGTGTCACGCATTGACGTCCCATCACGCCACCTCCTGCCATGCGCTTGGTTCACGTGCCACATCATACGATGCAACGTCTCCACACATGTATTGTACACGTGATGGGAGAAGGTAGTAATGGTACAGTGCCTAGAATATATTCGTAGGCACTGTAGTAATGGCGACGACGATGCGCCACTACTGGTATGTAAACTCCGAGGCACGCGATTTCAGTCAGTGCCAGATGACTGTCTGCTATGGTTCGCGTCCCGTCTCGTGATGGAAAAGGCTTCTACGTCGACTACACCGGATTTACCACCAGTTTCTGCTGACGTCGACCACGAATTACGCCAACACTGGCCGAAGCGCGGGAGGCTATGATGCGAGGACAGCCAAACAGCAGGAGCTTGCTCCTCTTCTAAAGGTCTCGATGTCTGAAATTAACTGAAGTTTGCTTACATCAGTCGCGTGTGTCTCCTGGTGGTATAATGAGGCAATCACAATATTAACTAGTAGCCACTTGGCGATGAGTTCTAAATGGTTGCGGTCTGGTGATTAATGAACGCAGAGAAAGGAAAGCGAAGAACAGAACGCAAACACGTTGTAGAACTTGAAAAGTCTTTAATGGTGATAACTTAGAGAACTCATAATGCTTTCGCATTCAAATCACGTCAGGATACTTAAGTGACTGTCAATTTATCGGTTTTTTATCCTTGCAGCTAGTTGATAGAGAACACACAGTAATTTACGTACACATGTTCCGACATAGCAGCTCAGTTAGGAACCAACATGCTTCTAGTTTAGCTGAGTGTGAACAAATAAAAAAGTCACAGTTTCGCCCGAGAGGCGAAGCATCAATTGCGATAGCCAATTAGTAGAGAAATATATGGAGTAAGGATAGTATTGTTATCGAGTGTATATCAACGCTTACTAACTGAATTAACAAGCATGGTATCAGCGCGCGCATGCAAAGATGAATAGATCACACTCTTTGACCGCAGACAACCAATGTAAAAACGCTGGCGTGAGCAAGCGCGGCGGCAGCAGCGAGCGAAGGTTCGTGCGGTCTATCGCTTCAACATAAACTGAGCGGCGAAAGCACAGCACATACAAAGGTAGGAGCAGTGTTGCATATCGCTTTCATGATACGGTGCGCGCGACAGCCCGCAGCCGCTCAGAATACAAGTACGGAGTTGCTCGCAGAGTAGAAGCTGCCCCCCCTCCTTCCCGCTTTCCTCCTTTCGCGTGGGAGATTGAGTCGCCAGTTCCCCTTGCGCCCGGTCGCAAGATACGTATTTGGTGCCGCGGCTAAACGTCGCCTTCCTTCCCATCGCCCCACGAGATTTTGCACGACGGAAGACGTCGCGTTTGCTCTACGCCGTGCGTTCGCTCTCCGTGAAAGCGCGCGTCCCTAACGCGATTGCACTCACACATACAGCATACAGCGCGCGGTGACGATTTTATGGCCCTTGGATTTTATACGGAACCTCACGGCGACGATGACGGCATAAATCCGCTTGGAGTGTCCATATAATCGTTATCGCAATGAAATAAAAACAGTTCAAGCACCCCGACCACACCCCCGAAATTGCGCGAATGAAAAGAAACAAATCCAGTTAGGCATTGATGCGTGCGCAGCCCTGTTTCTGTGCACAATATTCGCGTGTTGTTTTTCGTTGCGCGGTCACAAGTACACCAATGCCGCTCATCCATGCGCATGGTCAAAATTAATCCGGAGTCACCCACTACGGCGTGCCTCATTATTAAATCGTGGTTTTGGCATGTGAAACCCCAGAATTCATTGAATCATTCACTGACAATTCATTCATTCATGTGGATGAAAACTCAAGGCACGAAAACCATCCCGTTCTGCGTAGTCGTGTTACATTTGCCGTAAAGGAACAATCGCTGCGCATGTTACGAACTCTACACGGGCCCGCGATCACTTTCTGCGAACGTTTCTCTGGCACCCAAAATGCAGTTTCGGGGTACGGGTTGGCCTGCGTGGGCTTTGCGCTCGGGAAGTGAACCGAGCATACCCTAAATAAAGATGCCGAAAGGCCGTAAACGACACCGTTACCCAAAGCCCGCAGCGCAGGAAGGCAGAACGCACACACTATCGCGTAGTTTACGACAGCAAAACGAATACCCACCCGAGCAAACATGCTGGGCACGAAGTCCTTTCTGTGTCAAGTCATTACCGAATGTTGTTTTCCAGGCGCCGCGGAAAACTCGTGCGGCGAATGCGCACCATACGAACACAAGCTTCTCACGTATCCGCGTGTGTCCCAGGGCTGTTGCGTCAGCCGCGTCCTCTTTCCCTGGTTGTTCGTGCAGCCCTACGACGGCAGTGTTTCCTCGGACGACTAACTTTTGTTCATCCCGCTTCTCAGAATATCCAGAAAGCAAACAGTTCAGCAGGTGCGGTAGAGAGAGAGAGAGACAAAACTTTATTTTGATGAGGCACGGAGAAGCGTCGATCTCCGTGGTGGGTGGAGCCTTCAGTCCAGGGCCCCAGCGGCGGTGGCAGCACTTTTGGCTCTGGCGATAAGCTTTCGCTGATCCTCCAGTGCCGAGCAGGTGCGGTAAGAACAGTTCTAAAAACGCCACAAGCGAACGGGCACCGTACCATAAGTGCAGCCATTTTCTCCTGTCTCCCGCGGTTCGCACAAGAAGGCGACCTAGTGTCGAGGATAGCACTGTGGCTGACACTCTCGCTACGAGGCTATAAGAAATCTGGGGCACTATGCTCGACATGGACAAATTACGCCGTATTGTCACATTCTCGAATGGCCGCATTTTTCTAGTCATTCCAGAGGGCTGATACGGCCTCTCTGATTGGCTCAAAACGCTGCCATTACAAAATTTACCGAAATAGCAGAATTTGACGGTAAATGTGTAGAAACGCACCTTTAGTCTGAGGGCAGCATCTGGTGTCGAGGGTGACGCCATGACACTACTCCCGCTACTATGCGCTGCTGTCCTTGACACTAGGTGCTGCCTTCTGGCGGGGACTGTGGTAGACGGGAGAAAAACGCTGTACTTGAGGTGGGTTTGTTCGTGTTGTGTTTTTAGACGTGTTCTTACACACCTGCTGCAGCTGTTTGTTTTCCGCGTATTCCGAGAGGCGGGATGTTCCAAGTAATGCCAAACTTTAAGGAAAGCATCTGTGGGTTAAGAGAATACTACCAACTAACTATTGCGTGCTGTCCTCTTGACGAACTCAAAGTATTCTGTACAGTGAGCTTATGTAATTCATTAACAATAATTGGTTGTCTGACCTTTAATGTATTGATTTAAACGCAAAATCTTCTACGTGGAAGTTGTAAAGCCCTGTTGAGAAATGTCCACATAATTTCCGTCTTAGATATCTGCTCTGGTTTTAATTTTTCAGGGCTGCAACGGCTGCCAATGGTCCGCGCAAATGTGGCGCTGTGTATTTCCATCATGTATCTGTACCAACTCGCCCAAATTTCAGCTATTAGGATAAATAAAGATGGACTACGTTCCATTCTAAACAGAGGATGTGACTGAACTTGAAAAGTTTCGAGAACTCTTACCGAGCTGCAACTGCCCAAATACGAGAAAGTAGTTTGAAATTCACGACGTCACACTCACCTACCGTCGCTGGCGTTTCGGCGTGCAATTTAAAGTGAACTTTGACCTTCCATTTTTGTCTTCAATCTCTTACCGAAAAATTCACCAAAGAAGTTTGAAAGAATACTTGATCATTCTAAACTGGCTTTAGTTTTTGTTTCTTGTAGCTTTGACTTCTTCACCTGACGCCTTGCTCTAGTTTAGTCGGACCCCTTTCCGGAATAGTGATCGCACGATCCACAACCTTCGCACTTATCTCCGCTGGAGGTCGTTTTTTTTTTTCTGTTCTTTATCCGGAGCGACTCGAGGAATTTCGGGCTGAAGCCGCGTTTCCAGCGATAAGTCTCAAGCTGATACTAAGAATCGCCTCCTCTTCTTGATTGAAGGAGAGATCGAAAGACGGAAATAATGGTAATTCCTCGAAGGCAGAGGCCCTCGAAAGCGCGCCTAATTTAGTCGATAAGATGATACGAAAAGGAAGCTTTGCGGGGCCACTTGTTTTTTTCTCTCTCTCGGATTGACTTTGAAATAACGGTAGAAGCCCGAGCCCGTGCAGTGCTCTACCACACGTAGCCCGTCTCTGGCCCGATTTCGTGCTGCTTCAAGGCGAAGCAAAGGGCTCCTGTTGCAGTTTGTGCGAAGGCGTGTTCGTTTTTTTATTGCGATAGCAATTATATGGACACTTCAACCGGATTTCTGCCGTCGGCGTCGTCGTCGCCGTCGCCGTGAGGTTCCCTATAGTTAAATTTTCGCCGCGCGCCGTATGCCCGAGCGGAAGCGTGCGGGGACGCGCGCTATCACGGAGAGCGAACGCACTCAATCTCCCACGCGCAAGCAAGGAAGCGGGAAGCGAGCGCCGGAGGGAGCGCGGGGGGGGGGGGGGGGGGGCGCACTTCTCTGCCAACAACCGCGCTCGCCACTCGTCGCTCGCGCGCACCGTCTCTTATCTCCACACGGCTCTGACCTTTATGCGCCGTACATTCGCCGCTCAGTTTCCGTTGAAGCGATAGACGCACGTACCTCCGCCCGCAGCGGCGTATGCTTGCTGCCATCGTTTTGACAGTCGTTGTCTGCAGTCATTCAGTGTGATCTATTCGTGTTTGTTTGTGCGCGCTCACACCACGCTTGTTCATTCAGTTAGTAATAGTCGGGCCACTTTTCCAATGCACGCTACACATGCAATGCTGCCCGGATCGGCAGTGCAGCGCTACCGGTGTGTCCCTTCCCACGCGCTGCCCACGGGAAGCGCTTCTCATCAACACCACTGTTTCACACGCGCCTTCTCGTGGTCATCCAGTCTCTCTTCATGTCGGTCTACTTACGCTGCAGCACACCTGCTTACTTAATCAGCTCATGTTTACTACAATTCATATTGCTACCAAAGCCGCTCACCTTACTTCGTATGACATTGCTGTGTTGCTATCGCATTCATTGCTTCGCCCTTAAGGCGAAACTGTGACATTTTTTTTTCGTTTTTTTAGAGAGATTATAAGAGCCCAATTCACGGCAGTTTCACTCTTTGCACTAAATAGCTGTACCTGCAGCCTAAATACTTCGCTAGCAGGGGCCGCTAACAGCGGTCCCTGTGAATGACCATTCCCAGTAAGAGTGGCCGTGGTAGCCGCACCTCTACATTCGCCAGCTTTGTTCAAGAATATAGGTCGAGATTCTTCAGTCACGAATGTAGGCCGATAGCTCACTTGGGCAACATTTTCGATAAAAACAGCCAACCTGTAAACGAACCAATACGGTACTTTATTTTTCTAGGTGTTGAGCTTGGAAAGCGGCATCTCATGTTGCTTTTGGTGTCCATAGGTGACGCAACAATCGGAAGAAAGCACTCTTTACCCGCCGTGATTGCTCAGTGGCTATATGGTGTTGGGCTGCTGAACACGAGGTCGCGGGATCGAATCCCGGCTACGGCGTCCGCATGTCGATGGGGGCGAAATGCGAAAACACCCGTGTACTCAGATTTAGGTGCACGGTTAAGAACCCCAGGTGGTCCAAATTTCGGGAGTCCCCCACTACGGCGTGCCTCATAATCAGATCGTGGTTTTGGCACGTAAAACCCCATAATTTAATTTTTTAGAGCGCACGCTTTTTCCCGATCACAACTTTTTGATTGTAGCGTTGACACATTTGCTCAGTCCAGTGTTACTGTTACTGAGCTCGAGGTATTGCACTGTGTCGCGGAGTTCTGCCAAAGCGGTGAACAGCAAAATGTTCGAAATTTTTCATCAGAATACCGTCATACGAGTAAATATTCTGTTTGAAATATTTTTGCTGTACTAAAACAACAAATGGCAATTTCTTTTCTATTTCACAATTTATTAGTTCGTTCTTGGTGACCACTATACCAACCAGTGATTCGGGCGCAAGACTTGGCCAGGCTATTACAAACCAGCTATTATGTCGTGCGGAATTTCGTTGCTCACTTGAATGCGGCGGTTTCATCCGAGTTTTTTTTTTTTTTTTCCTTGCGTGTGTGTTCGAAGTGTAGCGTGCGCTTCACTTGAAAATTTGCGTGACCCAGCGCATGGAATTCACCGGCGGAATTTGTGAGTGCAGATGTTTTGTTATCGTGTAAGTTCACGCTGCGGCATCCGATGCGCTGTCTGTCGTCGTGACGATAAATGCGGAACGCTCCGCGAATAAATGTCGCGCTATGTTGGTTCACTCTCCTTAACGCAGCCTCTGCATGTCCGACGGACAGCAAAATTAGTAAGTCGAATATTTTCTAAATGATAATGTGGGGTAATGTAGTGTCTGATAACTGTTGGATATGAATACAAGGCGTCGCACAGAATTGGGAATGATTCTGTGGAAAGGTTTCGCATATGTGGCAAAGGTTTCGCATACGACTGTGTGCTATAGCCATAGTACTTTTCATCCATAGAAGCATGTTTTGTTTGGTCAATTATATTGGCTGCATTGTTATTCTAGGCGAATTGCGTTTGAGACTTCTGTAGCACTGTCATTTATTTGCATCCTAAAGAAACTACTGGAGCAATTGCCGTCAATAACAGGCTACTTAAGTTCACATTAAGACAAACGCCACCCCTGTAGTTTAATGACATACTGGCGCTTCAGCTGAGGCGAGTCGCAAACTCGCCTCAGCCTCAAAAGCAAAATAACTGCTGGTGTAGCGGTCGAAATGCCGAACGCTGAAGAAATTCAAACATTCGCGCCAAGCATCGTAAAATGTTGACAACACAGCCATTTCCGGTTGTGACGTCACTTCTTATTTTTACATTTTTTGCTTGCTGTTAGTGTTCTCCCCGACACGTAGATGGCGACGGTTGCAACGAGCCGCCATTTTCTTGACATGTGGGCTACTATGGAAGCTTCGCTACTAGTTTACATATACCTTGGTAGGGCCCTAATAGCGGAGTCAGTGGTGGGCGCTGAAAACAGGTCATTATTGATAATGATAAAGTAAAACTGTCTTTTCTTTGCTAAGCACGCGTACATAAAATTGATTAGAAATTTTATTTCCGTTGAATGAATCAAATTGTCTCGTTTTACTTTTTTTAATGCTTTTTTTTTCTTTCCCAATGTTTATTACCTCCAAACTTAGTCGCGCGTCAATCGCTGCTCCCATAACCACCCTTGCTGATGTCGGTGACAATTTGTTCTGAACCGCCTTTCGCCCGAAGCTTCGCGACCTATTTGGATCGACCTTGGTTTTGCTGTTGCGGGGATATAGTGACTGTGACAACTTTGATTGTCGATAACAATTTGTGATCTTACGACGGCTTGTCTGGTGAGCGCTCAGGTGCGTTTGTGCCATTTCCGGAAATCTTTCTCTGGCGTGCTCGTCAAGTCTCCGGGATATGGGTGCAGCGGCGACGTAGGTTCGACGTGACCGTGCTTAACGACGAGGTAAGCGTCCTGCGGTAGCGTAAGGCCGGATACCCGCCGCGATGACCTTGCTGTTATTGCGTTGCGCTGCTCTGCGTGAGGTCGCGGGTATGAATCCCGGCCATGGTAGCCGCATTTCTAGGGGGTGAAATGCAAAAAAAAAAAAGAAATGAAATGCAGCGAGAACTCCCTAGTGGGACTTGCCGGATAATGCGTAAGCATTATTTCCCGTCCGTCATCTTGCACTCGTGCAACGAATGATCGATTGGGTGGCCGAGTTACGCACACCGCGGCTCGCAGTGTCGACGATGACGCAATGTGATGCAAGTATTGCAATCGACTGTAGCAGTTACCTAATTGGAGAACCTAATTACTCGGTTTTTTTCTTATTAGGCGAAATTAATGTAATCGTAATTAACCTTAGGGTTTAGTAATGTTATATTAATTTTCATTACCCTTATTACACTTGATTGACCTTAAGTAATGTAATCGTAATTAATCTTATTCATGAGCCTCCTTAATTACCGTTTATTAATCATTTGTCTTAAAAAATTTAGCGTGAGTCAATGTAAATTAGGCATAAGTCACCTTAATTATCCTTAATGGACCCTCATTAGTCATAATCAATTTAGCGCTATCACTTGAAGTTAGACTTAATAATTCTAAGTACCCGTGATTAATATTGAATAAGCTGAATTAATATAACCTTAAGTACTCTTGTTCAGGATGTTTAGTTCTCTATGAATTATTTATATATCTGTATAAATAATTGGGTAATTAAGTAATAGTATATAAATATTAATTTATTATTTGATATATTAATTAATTAACCTTTAGGCTTCCTCCCCCCTTCATTAGTCTTTAGGAGTGTCATTTAGGCTTAATTTCATCGTTACTATTCTTATTAGGCTAATAATAACCATAATGACTCTGAATATAGCTTCAGTACTCCTTATAATTAGTCAAAATCATAAACCTCAGTAGTCAAACGTAGCCATAAGGTATTCTTATATGTACCCCCATAGGACCCCATGTACGTAGTATACCTATAGAGCGCATTTTGTCACGCCTTACCGACAGACGGATGGACGGATCTCCGAGGGGAGTAGCCCTATAGATGCTTGCGCATTAAAAGGCCCATGTGCCGAACATTGGCTGCACGTTAAGGAACCCGAGGTGGTCAAAGTTAGTCCGGAGTCCCTCCCCCTCTACGGGCAGGTTTTTGAGCCTAAAACTCGAGAATTTAATTAATTTAAAGCCGCATTCAAACAACGAACCAAACTCCGGGGACGAATATGAAACTTCGTGTCGGGTTGCTAAGCACGAGACCGGGGGATCGCATCCCGGCCACGGTGGCAGCGTTTCGATGGGGGCTAAATGCGAAAACACACGTTTATTTATATTTAGGCGCACGTTAAAGAACCCCAGGCGGTCCAAATTATCCCGCAGTCCCCAAATACGGCGTGCCTCATAATCAGACCGTGGTTTTGGCATGTAAAACCCCGTAATTTATTTTTATTTTTTTAAAGCATAAACTGCCTCAGCTGCAGCGAATCGCACCACCATAAACAACGTATCTGTGGCACGTCCCTTAGTTTGATATCGTGTATAGGGCGTAACGCCGCGAGTTATCTCGATCCTCTTATCTCCAGCTGCATCGCGGATGGACAAGACTATGGCTGCTGTGACATCACGTGATTACTCGCTATAGATAAATCGTTGGCTGATTACGCATGCCTCCGGGGTTCTTGTATCGTCGCCTGCAGTGCTCACCATGTTGAAAGTAGACAAATGAGACAGGTATATGCGACCAGCATTGTGATGTACGGTTTTACTGGCTACTTTTAAAAACTGCTTGGATATTTTGCGTTTTCCGAGATCCCGTGGTCCATAAACGTTTTTTTTTTTGTTGATTGTACGTCACAACTTGTTGGTGCAGAAATTCAAATGTGCAATCAGGCAACCAGTATTTTGTTGTTTTTTTACTTCCTATATCTAGACTCTCGACAAAGCAGGCCCATTTACGATTCCAGTAAAATAGGGAAAACACTTAATACAAAGTCAAAAGACAACGAGAGGCAGCAAGAGGTAGTCCTTGAACGAACTACGAGATATAAATTTTCAAGCATATCTCAAAGCTAGGCTAGTCTTTTTTTTATGTATGGTATACCCTCATGGTCGACGCATTACAGAGGGGAGTGGTAAACTGGAAATACAAGGGGAAAATATATAAAAGCAGTATGTGAAACATTACGACTAAAGCGTGTTTAACATCGTTATTATAAAACTTACAGGTACAAAAATGAGTTTTATCTTTACAATATTAGCTATAGATAACGAAAAGGAATAAAAAATAACGAAATAAAACAAGAATAACATGTTTAATATACAATTAGTAGGCAGGAGAATGGGCTCTATTTATATATATTGTTTGCCAGGGCACGTTTAAAGAGCGCATGGTTTAGAATTGTAGCAGCATTCTCGGGAAGTTGATTCCACTCTTCAGATGTGCAGGGAGCAAATGAAAGTGAAAAGGAATTTGTTCTGGAAAAAGGTATTCCGACCTTATTAATGATATAATCTTCGAGATATTATTGCGTTCACTGAAGCAGTTTGGCGTGTAATTCAGGGTGGTGAAACGTTTTATCAAAAAGACGGAGACGGAGACGGAGTTGTTTGCGATGTGATGCGAGAGAAAGTTACAACTTGATTTTTGGGTAGTTATGCTCGCCGTTCTGCTAGAATTAGCCACGATATAACCGACTGCTTTATTCTGCACCATTTCAAGAGAATGTATATTGTTTCACGGCCGAGATCCCAAACAGCCACAGCGTATTCCAACTTCGGACGCCTTAGTGTTTTCTAGTGCATTAGTTTTAAGGCAGACGGGGAAAGCGGAAAGTTAGGATGAAGGTTCTGTTAGCGTTGCTTACGACGTAAGCGCAGTGAGTAGTACAAGTGATGTAGCTGCTAATATGTACACCAAAGTATTTGCAGCTATTCACGGGGGCTAGGGGAACGTTGTTAAGACGGTAAGTTTCTGGCGTCTGATTACTTCGTGATACAGTCATGAATTTGCACATGGCAATGTTTAGTTCCACACACCATGCCTTGCCCCAACTTGAAACAGAGTTAAAGTCATTCTGTTGAATAGTTACGCCGTTACCAGTTGTTATTTCCCGAAAGGTTCCACAGTCGCCAGGAAACACATGAACTCATGTGGAAACGCAGCACAGCGAAGAATTAATGTAACGTGTATCACAATCAGTGTCAGGTCAAGACTGTAGCCGTATGCGCTTCTAACTCACTCTCTGTGACTCTCATTCTCATTCCTGCCCACGCCCCCCCCCCCCCCCCCCCCCCCTTGACATCACTCAGCCGTGGTCATGCCTCGTAAACCTCATTACCACTAGACAGCCTCCGAGGTCAGGCGACGCAACGCCACCTGATTCCGGAGGCCATATCATAAGCCAAGATTGTGTCGTTCATTCTGAGACCACTACTGTCATGTCTGTGGCAGAAGCACCTCACCCTCTACAGTGCACCGTCTTGTATGCATAGAGCTAGCAGCGGCTGGTAGCCAAAGATTCCGTAGACAATAGGTCAGGATAATTGCTGTCATCATCATCATCACCATCATCATCATCATCATCATCTCACGCATCATCATCATCATCATCTTATGCCTGCAAATTTCGCAATTTCTTCAGACCACTTCATAGTTCTACGCCGTCCTTGCGCTTCCCTTTTCTTGGCAGCCATTTCGTAACTCTAATAGACCACCGTTTATCCGCCCCACGTAGTACATGGCCTGCCCGGCTTCATTTTCCCCATAGAATATCAGCTACCCCCGTTTGCTCTCTGATCCACACCGCTGCCTTCCTGTCATTCAGGGCTACATCTCGCATTTTGTGTTCTATCCCTCCTTGCACCTTCCTTAACTTGTTGACCTCCAAGTTCTTGCGCTGTTCTAATCACCTTCCTCCCAAATAGTGGCCAAACTTGGATGTTCACGCGTGTGGTGCGCCACTGCGGCATGTTAGTCGCTGCTGAACTGCTTTGTGAACCACATCCTTGTGCATCTGCGCTCCATAGAGAAGTCATTCACAGGGATTGCAGAAGAATGTAGAGGAAGCCCCAGACGCACTTGTGAAAGGAACCACTTCTGAATCCTTTCTTTGTCACTGAGTATACTAACTTCCTCTTGTTTCTGCTCTCAATATCAAGACTTGGCGTTACTTTCTATGTTGGTGTAGTTTTTTTTATTGCGATAGCAATTATATGGACACTTCAACCGGATTTCTGCCGTCGGCGTCGCCGTCGCCGTGAGGTTCCCTATAGATAAAATCTTCGCCGCGCGCCGTATGCCCGAGCGGAAGCGTGCGGGGACGCGCGCTATCACGGAGAGCGAACGCACTCAATCTCCCACGCGCACGCAAGGAAGCGGGAAGCCAGCGCCGGAGGGAGCGGGGGGGGGGGGGCGCACTTCTACTCTGCCAACAACCGCGCTCGTTGCTCGCCCGCACCGTCTCTTATCTCCCCACGGCTCTGACCTTTATGCGCCGTGCATTCGCCGCTCAGTTTCCGTTGCAGCGATAGACCGCACGTACCTTCGCCGCTCCGGCGTATGCGCTTGCTGCCAGCGTTTTGAAAGTCGTCTGCAGTCATTCAGTGTGATCTATTCAGGTTTGTTTGTGCGCGCTCACACCACGCGTGTTCATTTAGTTAGTAATAGTCGGACCACATTTTCCAACGCACGCTACACATGCAATGCTGCCCGGATCGGCAGTGCAGAGTAGAGCACTGCACGGGCCGATTTTTGCGGCCCGGGCCCGGCCCGGGCCCGTTTTTACATTGGGCGGCCCACCCGAGCCCGATCAAAACTTTATGGCGAGACCCGGGCCCGGCCCGGGCCCGGAAATAATCTACGTTACCCGCCCGGCCCGGCCCGCCACCCCTTTACCTTAAGCCCGAGCCCGGCCCGAGCCCGACTCGAAACCGGCCCCAACCCGGCCCGAGACTGAAAAATACAGGTTTTTCAGAGTTCTCAATAACTCGCAGAAAGCCCGAGCCCGGCCCGAGCCCGCGTCAAAAAACTCGAGCCCGGCCCGGGCCCGGGTCAAAAAGCACACGTCATGCCCGAGCCCGGCCCGAGCCCGTGAAAAAACTCCTCTACCCGGCCCGGCCCGGCCCACGGGCCGGCCCGGGCCCGGGCTTTCGGGTAAGCCCGAGCCCGTGCAGTGCTCTAGTGCAGAGCTACAGGTGTGTCCCTTCGCACGCGCTGCCTGCGGGAAGCGCTTCTCATCAACACCACCGTTTCAGACGCGCCTTCTCGTGGTCATCGAATCTCTCTTCATGTCGGTCTACTTACGCCGCAGCACACCTGCTTACTTAATCAGCTCATGTTTACTACAATTCATATTGCTATCAAAGCCGCTCACCTTACTTCGTATGACATTGCTGTGTTGCTATCGCATTCATTGCTTCACCCTCAGGGCGAAACTGTGACATTTTTTTTAGCGGCGGCCTTACGTGTAGTAGTGCGTGGCCTCCGGCATCGCAGGGCGAAATGTTCTTCCTGCCGCTTCAATCGTATGGACACAGTTTACCCAGGGAAGAGGGCATGGGGGAATGCCTTTCGACGACCCTGACGACCTTTGGCTTCGAGCGCCACGGTGCGGAGTGCTGCCCCCGGCACTGCCGAGAGGCTAAGGAAAGTTGCTCGCAATGAGAACATATCTCGCGTAACGAAAATCACGTTGCAAAACCGTAAGGTTGTCACGTTTAAGAGCATTTCACGTTTCGGCCACGGATCGGCCTTCGTCGAAGATTCATTTGCCAGTGCCGATGTTGAATTTATACACCATTGTTTTCTGCGCTGAGGCTCTATACGTACAATATCCGAGTGGGAAAGCGTAATGAGAATTCGGGCCAGCTCTTATTTTCCTTCGGGGAGAACGCGTAACGGCAATAAACATGTTTACGCACACTTGCGCATATAGAACGTAGAAAAGGGAACGCGGCTGAACGTGTTAAGTCATTTCTTTTTAATTCTGAATTTTTTCTCTCGGAAGTTTCCCGAATTTAATAGGTATGAAACGAAGTAATTCTGTTGGCTTGACGCCTGTCGCGACAAATGAAGCATCTGTCAATAAGTAAAACCATTATCCGGGCAACTGCCAATTCTCACAAAGAACAAAGCTCATGGAACATGTATTGCTCACTCGACCAGTTCCGATCACATTGATCGCTACTGATAGCCTCTCCGCGCTATGTCCATCCTTTGCAAAGCACATTAAGCGTGGACACGGCCGCTGCCGCACGTGTAAACCACGAGTGAACATGTAAACATCACGCAGACTCGGCTGCTCCGAGTCTGCGCTCCGAGTCAGCGTTCGACAGTTAGGGAGCCTACACGCAAGCGCTGTGTGCGTGTAGGCTCCCTATTCGATGATGATGATGATGATGATTTATTGGCATCCCCTTTGAAACGGGGTGGCGACAAATAGTCACCTAGCCTGCTTGATTTAATCAGTTATACTACACATGTTCTTTATCTAGCATTTTTGTATACCTTTTTCAAAAATTTAGCTTGTACCGCTGCCTATGATTTTAAGAGATCAGGTCGTATCCATCTTTTCCCTGCTTTTTTTCCACCAGTACTCTAATCGTCTCTTGCTGATCTCTACGGCTGATCTGTTTATGTTTCCTTCCACTTTAAACCCAAGCGCTTCTGGGAGTTGCACGTTACCTACGGTTCTCGCTGGGTGGATCCCGTCGCATTCCATTAGGATGTGCTGAGTGGTCTCTGGATCTTTACTGCAGCATACACATGTCTCATCTAGTTCCGAATATTTGTTCCGATATGTTTTCGTCCTTAGGCAACCGGCTCGAGCCTCAAATAGCAAGGCACTGCCCTTTGTGTTATCGTACAGATTTTCCCTTCTAATTTCTTTCTTCTCATTCTTGTAAATCTCCATTGTCCTTTTCGTTTCCATTCTTTGCATCCAATTCACGGTCTCTATTTCTCTCACTTTCTTTCTGATGACCCCTGGTTGTCTATTTACAGTTTCGATTATCCTGTACTTGGTTGCCAACTTCCTTGACCTCTTCCTCCATTCTGTGTCCACGCTTTTCATGTAGAGATATTTGTGCACTTTAGCCGCCCATTTATTTTCATCCATGTTCCTGAGCCTTTCTTCAAAACTAATTTTGCTTTGTGCTTCTCTGACTTCAAAAGTGGCCCAACCCATGTCTCCATGCACTGCCTCATTTGTCGTATTACCGTGTGCTCCCAAAGCCAACCGGCCTACTGATCTTTGGTTAACTTCCAAACCCGCCAATATATCCGATTTTAAGCATATAATGGCATTTGCGAATGTTAGCGCTGGCACCATTACTCCTTTCCAGATTCCACGCACCACCTCATACTTATTGTGGCCCCACAGTGCTCTGTGTTTCATTAATGCTGCATTCCGCTTCCCCTTTATTTTCAGATTATCTTGGTGGTTGCTTGAGTAATTCTTTCCTTCGTTTATGTGTACGCCGAGGTACTTATATTGCTTCACTATGGGTATTACTTGCTGTTGAATTGACACCACGAAGTTACTCGTGTGTTCATTAAAGATCATAATCCCTGATTTCTCTGTGCTGAACTTAAGGCCTAGATTTGTCGCTGCGTTCCCACAGATATTCGCAAGTATCTGTAAATCTTTTTTATTGTCCGCTAGTAGCACAATGTCGTCTGCGTACATCAATCCAGGGACCTTCTGTTGCACCATTTGTCCATTACGCATGTAGGATAAATCAAAACCTAATTCGCTGTTTTCCAGTCGTCTTTCTATGCCCTTGACGTAAAGCGTGAACAACAATGGTGACAGAGGGCATCCTTGCTTCAATCCTTGGTGAATTCCCACCATTTAATTTCCTTTTCGGCCTTCCCATGCCACTTGTACTTGGTTGTCTCGATATATCTCCCTCAGCAGCTCCACGAAATCGTCATCTATGCCTTCGTATTGAAGAATATCCCACAACAATTCCCTGTCTACGTTGTCATAAGCTCCTTTAATATCTAGAAATGCTACCCATAAAGGTCTTTTCTGAGCTACTGAAATCTCTATGCACTGAGTTAGTACAAACATATTGTCTTCTAAGCGTCTGCCTGGCCTGAACCCATTCTGTAGTTCCCCCAATACACCGTTTTCCTCCACCCACTTCGACAGTTCTAATTTTATGGCTTGCATTGCAATTCTATATATCACCGACGTTACTGTAACTGGCCTGTACGAGCTCGTCTTATCCTTATCTCCTTTGCCTTTGTAGATGAGATTCATCTTGCTTTCACGCCATCCAACGGGAATATTCTTTGTTCTAATCACTTCCTCTATGGCATTAGTCAGCAGTGCCTTGCTTTTTGGACCGAGGTTTTTGATTAGCTGTATTGGGATTTCATCGGGTCCTGCTGCCGT